>NC_092348.1:3445084-3522584 GCF_963676685.1 Mytilus edulis
TTATATTGTAGTTCTTTCTGTGTGTGTTACATTTTAACGTTGTGTTTCTTTTGTGTCGTTTGTTTCCTCTTATATTTGAGTGTGAATTCACATTATTATAAGACGTGTCACGGTACTTTTCTATCCCAAATTCATGTATTTAGTTTTGATGTTATATTTGTTATTCTCATCGGATTTTGTCTAATGCTAAGTTCGTTTCTGTGTGTGTGTCGCTGTTCTCGTATATTTAATGCGTTTCCTTCAGTCTTAGTTTTTGTTTTTTTCTATCGATTTATGAGTTTTGAACAGCGGCATACTTCTGTTGCCTTTATTTTTCAATAGCGATTAAAACATATTTTGACTACGAGGTCATGGATTGGGTTTAAAGAATAGATAATGATGAATTGGCAAATAAAAATAGAGAAATAAAAGCAACAGTAGTAAACAAAACAAATCCGTGTTACAAACTAAAAATGAGGGAAAGACATCAAAATTAAATATAAGAGGAAAACAACGAAACAACAGAAACACAAAATTGCAACAAAAAAACAAACAACAATGCAACACACACAGAAACCAACTATAAGATATCAATTGTCATTTTCCTGACATGGAACGGGAGAATTAAAAAATGTAGACACAAATAAAGAAAATGGGGCGATAGAATAAAAAGAATAACTGCAACAATGAAATAATAGGGTAAAAATAGACTGATAACAGAAAATAAATGTCAAGAATATATCTATAAAATAGATACAGAATATAGCTATAAAATGGATACAGATTAACCATTATTTTAAAGATACATAATAATGGGGAGGGGGAGGGAGAATACATAAGTTAAGGACCTTATCCATACCCTCGGCTATCCTGTATAGTTGAATTGTATTCTCTATTCTATTTGCAGTTGTACAAGTTTGCAATAGCGTACATCAGAATTTGAACTATATTACAAATTGCATCTGCAGTAACGATAGTCGTTAATAGGATGTCAACAGTCATTGACATACCGTATTAGTTGTTTCCTCGTCATCAATAGGATAACATTTCCTGGTACATTGAATACAATAATCTGAGATTTCAAGAACAAATTATCAATAGTTTCTCTCATTCCTAAACTATATAGATATCAGAAGATGTGGTATGAGTGCCAATGAGACAACTCTCCATCTATGAGTTTTTAAAGTTATTTACAAACCACACTCATAATTATTTCTTCTAAACTGTATTTTCAAATATGCATACACAAAAAAACGTTCAACATTCGCCTAATTGTATCACTTATCGTGAAAAATCAATTTGAGGCTTTTTACTTTGATTATTTTCAGCATATTATTATATAAAAAGAATTGCAAAACATGTATACTAAGAATAAATAATTTGACACTAATTTGCGTAAATTGATTTTCAAAATGTTTTGACGGATTCTTGATTATCTTACATGTACACAGTAATAGACAATTTGGGGTAATTTATTTGAAACACAAACCAGAATGGATGCTTCTGGCTTACTATGTTGCATTCCATTTGACTTTAGTAAGAATAATTTCAAAATATACTTACGGGTTATTTAAATATGAATATAGATATAACATAGTATGATTGAGATAAGTCTGTTTAAACACCGTATGGAATATCATTTTACATGACACAATCTAACTAAAAAAATAGATAAACTGGTTTACGTTTATATTTTAGGAAGCTTGTATGTTATTTTTGGAATTTTGACTGATAATTATTAACATTCAATCGCCCTTCGTGAACTAGTAACACTCATTTCGATAAAAATATGAATTTTAATGATATGATAAATCTAAATACCAGCTTTCCATTTTACAACGTAAAGTACAAAGTAATTTATCATATTTAAGTATGTATGTCATATTTTATCTTTTTCATAGTTCTTTGAGTATTGTTTTATTATATTATTTACTGAGCTTAAAACTGATGTTTTGATTTATTTGGTATATTGATGTGTTATTATATTGTTTAAAGATAGACCTTTCTTAGATTTAAATGAAATATAATTTGCATTTTACTTCAACGAGACAGACAAACATCTACATGTTTAGGGGAAACATTCAGTCGTCAACGATAGACAAGAGTCTATTCAATATGGCAAGCTCAGAATAGTCCCTAGTCCAAATACATGGAATATTGACCAAACGATCAAACTAATGGTATCATATAAACTGCGTATCCTTTATATAGCTGTTGTTGTGGTGCGTTTTGCTAAATACTTTATATTCTGTTAAAGGGTTCGTTGTCCGTTGTTTCTTTATAGCTCACCAAATCAAAAGAACCATATACATTATGTCGTTCGTCATCGTCGTCTTCTATCTCCTCTTCTCACCTAAATCCTTAAAGCTAAATGTTTTGAACTGAATTGTAACAGATGGTGCAAATTGGAGAAAACTACTGTTTTTGTTTTCTATCGGAAAACAGATAAATTCACCAAAATTGCACCGATTGCTCAAATGCATGAATTTCCTATCACAGAGTTGATAACCTGTCAAATATTCTGTACTCTAGAGTCAAAAGTCAGTCGGTAATATGAAAAAAGTCTATTGGGTCACCCATTAACTTGAAGTAATATAAGTTTGGTCAAAAGAGTAAGCATTAACTTTATAATAACATCTAATAGCGAGGGCAACTACCTCAAGTCGTTTGTTAAGATAATGCCACTCAAATCAAACTATACATGTAACACTCACTAAGCACCTTAAGTGACAGCCGTTGTTCTCATTAAACAAATTAACGTAGTCAACACAAATTGCAACAAGTTTGTAGTTGTGTTTGATACTCATTTTACACTACTACCAAATAAACACAATTTTCACATTTTATTTTTAAATCGACTCTCGACTCCAATGTTAATTGACTAGGATTATAAGTATTCCTACCACAGGTCGGTGGTTCTCTTCGGACCATCAGACTTCCTCCATAAATAAAAACTGACCAACACGAAAGAGCACAATAGCGCTGAAAGTGGATTTAAAGACTAATCAATCAATCAAATCTACTCATTTCTATGACTTGGTCTCCCATGAGCACCACTTGTCTGATAGTTTTAAGGGAATCTTCTCTTTTATCGTAAAATGTTACCATCATTAAACAAAGAGTTTAGCTCACAGCGATGTTATATGCTGATGAAAGCCGTAAATAACTTACGACCCTTAATATTTCTTCTCACAAAAGTACAAAGTTTGCTTAGACGCATTGATCAATATAACTGACATCATGTAATTCAAATTTCAGATAGAACATTATTCATATCTTTACATAATGAGTAATCCCAAAATTTTGTGTGATGTAAGTGAACATTAAATAACTGTTGCATAACACCTATTTATTTTCTTTCTGCTTCCACATTTCTGTTGATATTAATGATCATACTTGTCAGGAAAAGAAACAGATGTGGGCACATTATGCTTTTGTATTGTCATTCAAAAAATGTATTACTTTACATTCAATACCATTTATTTGGTTTGGTTTTTTGAAAGCTTATGACACACGCGCGCTCTATTATTGCATTCAAATGTTACATTTTTTTCTTTCTTATTTTGTAGCATAAGACAACTCATATGTTATTCAATTCTATATCCTTTATTTTGTGGGGAACAAATACTAAAATATTTGGTCTAGTCGAAAACGATATTCCAGAATATTTATATTAACTAGAACGTGTATTATCATGCTTACAAAGGAACTTCTATTTCATGGGGTTGCCTGTTTTACTCAGACTGAAAGATTTGATTTGTCAAAGGGAACAATAATATCCTTCATGAACAAGCTTGGTTCTACCTCTGGTGTATTGATGTATTTCTTGTTACTCAACCTTGAGTTTTCTATATTGCGTTTACCCAATCCCTACCAGTAAGGTTCAAAGATTGGATCTTTTATACATTAGCATGTAAATGCGTAATACAAAATCACTATTGAAGTTTAAAGCAAGATTTTAAAGGAACAGCACTGTAATTGCTGTTCGTCGTCTTGAGTTAAAAGGAGGTATTTAGTCAATTTTCCTTAATATATTGTTGTATCCACTTCATTTATTTTATTCTTTAGTGTTTATTGGCACATCTTTATTTCAGCCTTTCTGCAATCTCTTGAAAATCGAAAATTTAAGTAAGATTATAGTCTTGGCGACATTGTTCTTATTTTGTGTATGTTGCTCTTCACATTTTAATACTCTCTTCGTACGAATGCCAAGGTTGTGACTCAAAATATTCAGAAAGTTTTCAAATGGCTTCTGATAAGTTTCTAAGGTATCACAAGTTTTGTTTTATTCCTTAAACTAGAACATAAATTTCAGAGTCCTATTAAATAAACTTCCTTTTTCAACAACGTTAACCGATTACGCATCTTTGAAAATTTGGATTGATCATGTTTTGAAAAATTTACCCGTTATTTAAGAGAATAACTATCAAGGTTTATACAATATTTTTTTCATTAATATCCAACTTTTAATTTTATACGACTCAAAATTACAAATGTTCAAGCATTCAGAAGGTATTATTGAAGTGTTGTTTTATTAGCATCTTTTCATTTAACGGTAGCATTTATCAAGATAAAGCATTTCAATGTAATACAATGGTGCCTTAGATTCTGTTGATCTCTGAGATAAAGAATCTACTTTATAGCAATCATTTGTTCTTACCGTGTTTTCAACGGGAAAATCATGTCATTAATATTATTCAATACCTCATGTCTCATCCACTTATTCTCTTTCTCAAAAACAAAAAAAACTACGTTCTGTTTGTTAACGGTTATTGACATCACATCAATGCCGGCTTTTTTTCTTCTTTTGGGAATTGTGGATAATCATCCACCTTTACTACACACATTTTTGTGTATGAGTCTTTGGCCAATTTACTATAAACTACAACATCTTTTTTGAAGTTGCTTGTGTTGTGTGATCGATTTGTGTTTAACGCCACACTATTGTGCTTTTTCGTGGCGGTCAGTTTTCATCGGAGGGAATCGGAGTGCCCTGTGGGAACAACGACCTGCGGTAGGGAAATTAATTCAAAAAGTCGCGCGCACGTGCAGGATTCGAACTCAAAACCTCTTGACAACATGGCAAGTGATATAGTAGTTCGACTATTAATTCCTCTTTGTGTTGTATGTCTGTGCTGTTTACACAGTTTCGGCTACTGGATCCCAATTAATTTCATATTAACCTATTATGTTGGTTTGTGTTCTACACCAGTTTTGGTAAAATAAAATTACAATAGTAGACTGTTGTCATACATTTTACAAGTGGAAGGTTAAACTAGCTATAAAACCAGGTTTAACCCTTCGTTTTCTTTGTCTGATATGACAGTTCCGTTGGTTGATGACGTTTGATTCTTTAAGTTTTAATGGATTTCCCCTTTCTATATTTACCTTGTGGTTCGGTGTTTTATATATACTTTTATTCCTAAACCGAGTTTAGTTTCTACTTTGAATGTATAAAGCTATTAGATATAAGAAGATGGGTATGAGTGTCAATGAGACAACTCTCAATCTAAGTTATATCTTGTAAAAGTTAACCGTTATAGGTCAAAGTACGGTCTTCAACACGGAGCCTTGTTTCACACTGAACATCAAGCTGTGAAGGACCCAACAAAATGAGTAGGGTAAAACCATTCACACGGGAAAACCAACGGTCAATCTATATAAAAAACGAGAAACGAGATACATTTATGAACAACTATTGTTTGATTTGAGTTTTTAATTGGTTTTGATTGGGTCGTATAAATTTGTATTAAAAAAATGATAACTTTAAATAGTATTTTACAATAAGTACATGTACGTACTTGTGTGGCATTGTATCAAAGATACCAGCTGTGTTCAAGTGTTCACGTGACATGATAAAACACTGTATCTTGACAACTCAATTGTATTCCACAAAGACATACTTACCTTATTGAAGTAAAGTGAGTGTACTCATACGACAATAATTTAAATTGGTACTTCTAGAATTAGTTGCTCCATTGTGATCAGAAAATACATCGTACTTTATCCCTTACATTATGTAAATACACGTATGCAGTAATTAATTCTCATATATCAATAGTAGATACAGGAGTTTTCGCCACAAAAACTAAATTATCATTTTCTAATAGTCATTTTTTGTAACAGAAGGAATTGGTATTTTCAAAGCACTTGAGCAAAACGTTTTCTAGATGTGAGCTTATGTCTCTGCAAATATTGTCTGCTCTCCAGTTTGCAATTTGAAGTTCTGTCATTTTGTCAAATTAATTTGTGAATTTATATTTCAAAACTGTCGATATAACAAAAGGCAGGTAAGGTATAATGCCTGTTTACGCCAATATGATTCCAATTCGCAGATTAAAAAGCAGAATGCACATAACAACAACTATTGTATTAAAAATATTGATGATGTTTTGGTTTGGATAGTTCTTTATGCCAAAACATGTGCTTTTTGTGAAGTTTTAACAAACACTGTGTTTTATATCAAACCTAATCCTACTCCAAGGTTATGAATTGACACGTAGAAACGAATGAAAAGGGACAGAACGACTAAAATAGCATTTTAAACGGTTTAAACCAGACGCACAAGCAAAATTGAGGTTTATAGGTTGTGCAATATTGAAATGCATTTTAAACGTGTAAAAGTGATGCGAATGAAACAATTTTGTTCTTTTAAGGTTTTTTTATCACGACGTAAACCTCTTACATTGATGTGGACAACTTGTATCACTCCTGTAAATAATGCATGACATCTTCATGACCTTATGTACAGTGTAAAGGTCAACCCAATTAACCTGACTGGTATTTCGTCTGATGTCGATAAAACTGTTAAAGTAATTGTTGAAACATTGTTTACACGTGTTTTATCTTCAATCATGTCTGTAATAATAAGTAATTAGCGCTGTTCCATCAGAAGGCAGACATCTTTGCTTCGATCCGGAGGCCGCTTATGTCAAAAACAATCAGTTACGATGCTGAGAAGCCACAAGGCTTTCATACAGTTAGAAAAATGTAGTATACATGAGTACTAGAAAAGAATGTCTATATTGAAATTCTCTGAAGTTTAAACATAACTGTTGTCCTAGCAAATTGTACAGATGATCAACAAAACGTTTGAATGTCAAATATTATTGATGTAGTCAGATGACATACATACTGTAATTTTTGTTATCAAGGAATTCGGTAAACATTCACAAAATGGTTTTTTTCTATCAAATTCCAAACAGTTTGATCATGTAAACGTTATGGAATGATGTACAATAAAAAAACTTATGTTTTCGTCATTATTTGTATCTATTCTGATGGAGTAAAACAATCATACATTACGAGTAGTTTATTGTTATTTTCAATGGTAGTTTTGTTTGACATTTCCCTAGAAATTACATGTGTAAAACGAAAATAATGACTTTAATAGTTGCTAGAATTTAAATCAGAAGCTTGCTCAAACTTCTCTCTACTTACGGTATAGTAGTACTCTATAATACGAGATTTCTGTGCACAAGACCATAGCTGTTTTCATAAGATATAAGTTGCAGATAAAACATCTATACTATCGTAATATAATTATATTGCTGTAGAACCAAAGCCCTAGAAACTGGAAAGGGAAATTTTACATTTTGATGTGAATTAGTTTACACTGATTTGTTTTATATTCATATACCGCCGGTATTGGTAATACTAGTACACAATATATGCAATTGTATGTTTAATGTTTTATTTCTATATAATATAAGAAAAATACTTAATATGTCAAAAATCTTTTATTTACAGAAAGTGTTTTCAGATTATATAAGTAGAATTGGTTATTAGAGAACAAACATAAAAAAAAATTAAAAAGAGAACAACAAATATTGATTAATTTATCATTTCCTGTATCATGGCGACCAGTGTGTAATCGTGGAGGAATGTAGAGTGTCCGGAGTAAACATCTGACCCTCGGCAGGACAACTAGCAAAAATATACTCATATGATGTCAGACTGAATCGACCACACCTTGCGCGAGGGAACTCGGACTATATCTTATACATAAATATGTATACACAGCAGGTGTAGGTTTGATAATCAGTGAATTTAAAGTTGAGGAACCGTCCCATCATACTCCGTACAACGCCTTATGCAGAGCAAGAATAGTTTTTTAGTATTGGAAGCAGACTTGCCTCCAAATGCCTTTTCTTAATCAAAAAGAACTTATCTACAACATTATCAAAGCTACAGTTCTACAATAATTAAAATTTCAGAGATAAAACACATACAACATCGAGAAGACGGAAAACAGACTAAACAACAGCAATTTATTTCACGCTTACAACGGGGTTCTGCTTAAATATTTGATGAATTTGAGCTCTGCCTTTCATTGACAACTGTAAAAACACACGCTAATCGACGCTTTTCTTAATCTGTAAAAAGGTTTCGTTAAATATCGACAGGATGTTTACAGTTGTCAAGATGTCTGAACGATTAACCAATGTATATCAATAAACTAGTAGTTAAAAAAATCTCTAAGTTCAGAAACGATGGACGAATTTAAAATTTGGTGGAAATAATGTAAATATTTCATTCGATTATTTGCATTAAATGTATATTAATAGAAATAAATCGTTGTAGTATTTCATGTGGATATCAAGAAATTGCAGGATGCAGACATTATAATGTTCAATTAGCCTTCTTACATATAAAGAAGGAGATTTGGTATAATTGCCAATGAGAAAACTCTTCACCAGAAACCAAATGACACAGAAATTAACAACTATAGGTCACCGTACGGCCCTTAACAATGAGAAAAGCCCATACCGCATAGTCGGCTATAAAAGTCCCCGATATCACAAATGTAAATTATATAGTTGGCTCCGCTGACTAAGAAAGAATAGGTTAAAGGAAAGAAAGAGTATTATTTTCAATGTATCAGCAGGGTTTAACATGCCAAAAAGTACTTGTGCATCTTGAAATGCTATATATATAAATGAGGAAGTGTGATATTATTATTACCAATGAGACAAATATCCACCAGTTTACACACTTGAAAGTACACAGATACTTGGTTTGTACCGTGTTGGTCAGTTTTTAGGTGCATAATAGAAACTTCGTTTATCATTTCGTTGATTTTCAATTTCGAATTCCCCCCCCCCCCCCTTTTCCCTTGCTAACTTTTTAAAACTGTAGTATGACGTAGTGGAAACCGACGATAATAAGAAGATGTGGTATGATTGCCAATGACAAAACTCTCCATCAGAGACCAAAATAACACAGAAGTTATCACCCATAGGTCACCGTACGACCGTCAACCATGAATAATGGGTATGCCTTTGCATTAGGAAGTAATTAGTTTCTAGTATTTGCCTCCTACTTGTTCCTCCTTTAGTGAGTTGGCACCATAGTGTTTTTTTGCTCGGTAAAGCTTTTTTTCAAATAACATAATTTACAGATAAACAAACAGTTTCTAAGTTTTACAATTCTTTTCTTTAACATGATATATATCATTCAAACTTTGATAAATAGTTATCAGAGGACTTAAGAACACGTTAAAATCAAATTATTGCCTTGGTTCACCTCCAACAGAATAGTACATTTTATTAGTGTTGGCCATTCATCAAATATTATCCATTTTTATATCATTCAAGGTTGATTGAAATATTAAATTTTTTGACTGGTAACCAATAATGATTTTAGCATGTTCACATGGCAGGGTTCCACCTTAATCGTGTTAAGTCAAAAGTTCATGAACATCTTCAGCGGATAGGCATTATACAGACCACAACAACTCCAGGTGAGAATGCAGAGTTAATTTCATATTACATCAGTCCGTTATTGTCATTGTAGAATATAATGGTGCTTTTAATCTATCTAAAAGCCGAAACACAGAAACATTAGTTCTATGGAGCACAAGGTTGTCTATCACATTGTCAAAGTGTATACTCATGTTATTTCAATATGCACAGTTTTGTTCTTTGTTATAGTTTTGGTATCCGGTATTCACTCACTACATTTTTCAATCAATCGTCATTTAACACATATATCTTCGTTGAAAATATATTTACAGTGACTGATATGTCGCCATTGTACCTCAAACATAAAGTTATAATTTTTTTAAATGTGATCATAGTATGTTATTCAGAAGTTTTAAAAGGGATATAGGCTCATATTCCGTGGCAGTGCTTTATATTTCCCGAGCCTTAAGGAGAGGAGGAAACAGGCCACTGAGTTGGAAAATGACCCCGCATTCCTTTACGAATATTGTCATGTTAAACGTTATGTTCCCATTTCAAGACAAACAATCATCGAATGTACTTAGAGTGAAAATATGTCATCGACAGATGTGCAAATAATTCAAATATATGATCCAACAAATATCATCAAATATTTAATCGAAATATCAAGACGCTGAATTTAACCTTGACTTATTTTTCTATAAATAGATCAAAGTCTTCCTGATTTAGACGTTCTAATCACGCAACAAAGAAGTCAAACACAAGTCTATTAATTCCGGATATTTTTTTAATATAATGAATATTTAATGGTGGCAGTAATTAACTTTTTTCTGACAAATTTGAAAGATAGCGATTATGGGTGATTATTTTCTCACCTGTTTTCAATGAAGATGTCGAGATTCTGTTGTCTGATTCTATCCGAATTGTTTAAGGAGGATCTGCTGACAGAATTCTCGGCTTTAACGAGGTTTTTGTTCTCAACACTTGTTTGTGGTGATCAAATAATCACGGTAACCCAATTATCATCACATATTATCTTAAGGTGTGTTTTTTTTTTGGGTTAAGACATAACTATTGACTAACCAGTCTTTCCACTTAGCGCAACTCTATTATGTTTTGACATAACTATTGACATAGCAGTTTATTTCACTTATCGTACTGACCTTGTATTTGATATAGTATTGACTTAAATGTCATTTCACTTATCGGACTGACCTTGTCCTTTAACATTACTTTTGACTTATCAGTCTTTTTCATTTATCGTACTGACCTTGTCCTTTGATATAACTATTGAATAAGCAGTCTTTATCATTTATCGTACTGACCTTGTCCTTTGATATAACTATTGACTAAGCAGTCTTTTTCTTTTATTGCACTGACCTTGTACTTAAACATTACTTTTGACTTATCAGTCTTTTTCATTTATCGTAATGACCTTGTCCTTTGATATAACTATTGAATAAGCAGTCTTTATCATTTATCGTCCTGACCTTGTCCTTTGAGATAACTATTGACTAAGCAGTCTTTTTCATTTATTGTACTGACCTTGTCCTTTAACATTACTGTTGACTTATCAGTCTTTTTCATTTATCGTACTGACCTTGTCCTTTGATATAACTATTGAATAAGCAGTCTTTTTCATTTATTGTAATGACCTTGTCCTTTATTATAACTATTGAGTAAGCAGTCTTTTTTCTCGTACTGACCATGTCCTTTAACATTACTTTAGACTTATCAGTCTTTTTCATTACCGCACTGACCTTGCCCTTTGACAAATTATTGACTAGCCATCGTACTGACCTTGTCCTTTGGTATGTCATTATTGACTTACCAGTCTCCTTACTAAACGCACTGACCTTGTACTTTGACATTTCTATAGATTTACCAGTCTTTTCTACTTAGTGTAGCCTCCTTGTATTTGATATAGTATTGACTTATCATTTTTTTCACTAATCGTACTGACCTTGTCCTTTGACATGACTATTGGCTAAACAGTCTTCTCACTTATCGTACTGACCTTGTCCTTTGACATGATTATTGGCTAAACAGTCTTCTTACTTATCGTACTGACCTTGTCCTTTGACATGACTATTGGCTAAACAGTCTTCTCACTTATCGTACTGACCTTGTCCTTTGACATGACTGTTGGCTAAACCGTCTTTTCACTTATCGTACTGACCTTGTCCTTTGACATGACAATTGGCTAAACAGTCTTCTCACTTATCGTACTGACCTTGTCCTTTGACATGACTATTGGCTAAACAGTCCTCTCACTGATCGTACTGACCTTGCCCTTTGACATGACTATTGGCTAAATAGTCTTTTCACTTATCGTACTGACCTTGTCTTTTGACATTATATTGACTAACTAGTCTTTTTCCCTTATCGTACTGACCTTGTCCTTTGACATGACAATTGGCTAAACAGTCTTCTCACTTATCGTACTGACCTTGTCCTTTGACATGACTATTGGCTAAACAGTCCTCTCACTGATCGTACTGACCTTGCCCTTTGACATGACTATTGGCTAAATAGTCTTTTCACTTATCGTACTGACCTTGTCTTTTGACATTATATTGACTAACTAGTCTTTTTCCCTTATCGTACAGACCTTGGTCTTTTGACATTACTATTGCATTATCAGTCTTTAATACTAAGCGTACCTCATATCTTTTGACTAACTAGTCTTTCAAACACGAATACTCTAAAATTTAGTAGGGTCAAACAGGAACCACTTGACGTATGAATAACTTTCACTTGATTCAATCGTAGATCACAGTCATAATGTATCGAGTGTTTATTTGATCCAATCGAATAGCTTAGTTTATTGACCATAGTCTGTTAAGAACATGTATGCAATCGTACATGATTAATGTAAGATGATGACAAACTCTCGTGGCATGCAATCTTGCAATGCAATGAATGAAATTTCTGTTGAAGGATTTACGATTCAGAACTTTTTCATAATCTGACAAAATGATTGTTCAACCTATATCAACTTACAAGGATATGTTATCGGTGATGTTCGGTTAAATATACAAATCGAAATACAACATTGTGAAATTAGCAAGTTGTGTTATTTGCTGTCTTCTCGGTGCTTTTAACTCTCTATCAATTATTTACATAACGCATCTTTCAAAGGATGCCACGCGTCTGTAAATTTCACATAGAACTTTCTGTAATATGAAATTACCGTGTAATTTTTACATAATCAAAGTTACGAAACACAAAAATGCCAATGATGCAATTATAAAATTAGTATCTAGGAGCTACGTATTTTTGCAGAACCAACTTAAAATCATAAACAGCATTTGTTTTTATGAGCTATAATTCGAGCGAAAACTTTTGATGTACAAATGTCATACAAACATTTAAATAAAACAAGGTAAACTAAGTTTTTAAAAGATGAAACGAGATATTTATGGTTTCAAAACGAACCTCTTGATACAATTAATATACAGTTACACATTAATCAAACCTAATATTCATAAACTCTTTAATTGAAGTTCCATCCATAAATTAGGTGACCAAAGGATCTTTTCGAAATTAAATAAATTAATAAAATATCCTTCATGATTAAATCAATCATAAGAGAAAATTTAAGAACATGTAAACTGGAATCGAGGTGGTTTAAACAGTCCATTTCGACTCCATAACAGCCCCTAACTTTTAACGTGTCTGGCCACCTCACGTTTAACTAGACGGCGCAACTTAAGGAGGCTCGAGGGTATAAAAATTTCAGAAAAAAATTAAACATTTGTTTTTCATTACAAATTTTATTTATTACCTTTTGTAGTTGTTACTTTATCATATGATACAAAAAACATTCAAAACAATAAAATTCGTGTTGGCCAAAGATGACTTTTAAAATGTAAACATTATTGAAAAAGTTCCAAATTATCTCCCTTTGGTGGAAAAATGCCATTTGTTTGGCTTTAACATTGAAATATCTCTTTTAACTCATCGGTGACCTATATTTTTTAATACAATTTTTATATATGCTGTACTTAAACTAAATAATTGTAAAATTTGAGCGATTTCTTTAAAAAATTTCTTTTTTTATTTCGATATTACCTTTATTTCTCCTATTAATTCAACAGAAAAACACCACTTTTATGCTTCTTTCGAAGGCAGATTGTGAGCGCAAATGAACGGTGACCCCATTTTTTTATTTTATTTTTCTAATAACGATAAGATAAAGTTCATTTATAGAAAAATATAGAGAAATCCTATATAAATGATTTAGACCCGCGAACCCCCTTAATTCGAATTAGTTTACAATTATACTATTATTCAGTTCTAATTGTGTTGTTAGCTATTTTCTTTCAGATTTTTTTTTATTGGTTTAGCCTTTTCTATTTTTTTTTTATATTATCAAACTATTATAGTAAAACCTTTATGGTCTGTAACTTTTTTCCGGTGAACTATATCTTAACATAATACATGTAATAGGTACAAAGCAGCCCTCTTTATTGTCAACTGCTTTAAATTATATGATATCATTTTTTTTAAAAGAAAAGATATTTTAATGAAACTAATATTCATTTGTGTTACACGATACCACTCCTGTCCTGGTATCGCGGTCAAAAATATTCGAGCACGACTATTGTACTCAGACTCAGAAATCAACCAATCAAAATACTGGATTTGGTGAGTTGAGCACATATTTCGTACTCCGAACACTAGGTAAAATTGAATGACCGCAAACCCTCGTTTTAGAAGAGCTTCAGGTGGCTCAGCCTTTATTATTTTTTATGTAATGTTTTGTGACTGATTTGGAATTTTAATCGTTTTTGTTTTTATCACGATATTGCAAGTCTATCTTCGACTAATGAGTTTCGATTTTTACCTTCCGCCTCTTTTAAAGCAAATCGTGACAGCATGTCTCTATATCTAAAACAACGGAAACCACAAAAAAAAAAGCATAATCTTGGCATGCACAAAAAATTACCACAGAATTTGTTAGATAGTTAGCAGTGTCACTCCTTTCTACGTGCCATCAATAACTAGTTGATTATTTTCCAATACACAAACAAAAACTGAGTTTTTTAAGTTTCATAAGTGACGCATCCGTTATTCCGTAATCGCGAAGACTGTATGCTATGAATTCTTAAGAACATTGTCATTAAGATTGGCCCCATTTTTGATATCACCGCAACTGTCATATCAAACGAAGCCAAATACATTTACTCGTAGATAATTAGGCAATATGAGCGTACTTGAAAACAATGTGTTTTTTGTTTGTTTTGATTATAGCACGTAATGCTTTGTAATACTAGTACATTAAAAGATATGTTTTACAGACAGATCTGGTATTTTCTCTGAAAGATTGAACAGCATTATTAATACAAAACTCCAAGTTATATAATAAAGTAAAAAAATAAATATTACAAACACGAACCAACAACAAACACTGAATGGCAGGTCCTGACTTTGGACAGACACAGATATTGGTGGAATCAAACATGCTTATGAGCACTCAAACCTCCCCATACCTGGAAATTCCCTTGTGCAATGCCAAAATATAAGTAAACAGATGTACGATCTTGAGTATTCATAAATACTTACATATATAGCAATATATAATATCTAATTATTATTTCTAATTTTTAAACCATAACCAATTTCAATATCGATAAAAACAAATATCTAAAGAGTCTGCTATACTGTGTAAAAAAAGCATTATGAAAATTACCTAGCTGAAAGGAAATTCCAAAAAGGAAGGCCCCTTATCAAATGTCAAAATTAAAGGCGCAAATACATCAAACAAATGGAAAACAACTGTCATATTTCTAACTTGGTACAGTCATTTTCTGATGTAGAAATTTAGTACTTTAAGAATAGTTCACTCACAGGATTAATTGCAATGAGTTAACAAGGGTCGTATCTAAATTTACGATCTTTATAAACAAAATCACCGTAAAAATTTGGACAGGATATCTAGTTTTTTAATCAGAATTCTGGTACAACTAAAATCCCCAAACAAATATTTCTATCAATGGAAGAATTTAGAAAAGCTGTAGTCAATCAACGGTAAGGTGTTAAAATCTTAAATAATAAAAAAAAAACGTATAGAACTTCCAATTCCAACTCACAAAATGTTTCTAGAAGGACGTAGTTACACAATGTATCGCAAAAAACTGGCCAGTGACGCATTCGTTTAGATCTGCAAACGTACAGCTGGTTTGTCACTACTACATTGTGATACAAAGCTTGACAATGTGCTGGTGTTTTTTTTCATTTTCAATCTATAGGAACTAGTTGGTGGTGCCTTTTGTGTTTGATATTTTTGGAAATATCTATTGACCTTCCACGCATTTTTTTTTTTATAAAAATGTACTTAGCTAAGAATATATAGTAACTATTCATTTTTTCACATAGAAATCAGATAAAAATGATGGTAATGACACACACAGAAAGTTAACTTATTACAGAACTATAAAATATTAACAGCTGTCATATATAACTGTGTAATGTTCTAATAGGTATGTTTTGCAATAATTAAGGTAAGCGATTCTATGACTGAGAGACAATATTAACAAACTGAGTCTTGCAATAATTAAGGGAAGCCATTCTATGACTGAGAGACAATATTAACAGATTTAGTAATGCACGTGTTATGTCAACTGATTTACCAGCGTAAACATAAAATAAAATCGTTTTTCAACGTACTTTGCATTATCGAAAACATGAGTTTTAGCGGTAATGGTTTCTATTAAACGGCGACTTAGACTTTAAAACATTACGTCTACTTTGAACTTTTTGAGACGTGAATCGATAAATATCGGTATTTCTTGATGGTATCTCACACTTATCATGTACATTCCAGATCACGTTAATTGAAATATGTTTACCATATATTTATTTTTTTAATTTGCGATAAATTGATATTTGATCGCACGTGCTGTTTAGAAGTTTAGTTTTTCAGTTGAATCCTAGGTGAAAAAACTTAATGGACACAAGTTTTATCTTAAAAAAAAAAGGATTCCAAGATAAAAGATCCGTCTGCTGTATTAATACGAGGGTGTGATAACAAATAAAAATACATGTATTACCATTGTGATTTCCAACCATGATAAAAAGGTCCTTTTTAAGTTGTTTTTTTCTCAGAGCGTGATGTACGAGTCTCATGTAGACGAAACGCGCGTCTGTCGTACAAAATTCTAACCCCGGTAACTATGATGGGTTTATGATAGACTAAAGTTATCATTTTAATCAGATTTACAGTAAAACGTTAGTGAGACAGTAGTAAATGAGTCATTGAAAAAGGAAAAGAAGTATGTGTTGATACCTTGCCTGTATATGACAGTTGTTATCCATTCGATTGATGTGTTTGAGCTTTTGATTTTGACATTTGATCAGGGAATTTCCGTTTTGAATTTTCCTCAGAGTTCACTATTTTTAATATTTTACTTTTTTTCGTTACTATGAGAGGCATCGATTTAGAACTATATAGTAGAGAATGCAGAATTCACTTCTAGAAAAGATTATTTATTTTTTTATAGAAGAAAAAAACAAGAACAAACACACTACGGGATTGTAATAAATTATGTATACCCAAAATATTGTAAGATTGTTAGGAAAAATAATTGTACTTGAAAAAGTAACGATATTAGCTATCATTCATAAACGTCTAGTATTGCGCGCATCGCATCAACGGCTACGTACCATGATTCTTATCTTTTTTTCAAAACCGACAGGAGGCCACAGACCACAATTAATTCCTCTATCAGTTCTTTATAACCTTTTGCATCATTAAAAAAATTGCACCATGCACTTTTGTCCAATTGTTTGTGTGTGTAATGTATAGTCCTAGTCCAAATATATATCCAAAATTCAGAAAGATTGTAACAATCACTTTTACAAATTTAGCCAATACACATCCATACCCCTATTGACAAGTCAAGAGATGTTCCGAAAATTGTAAATATTACCTTTTTGCACTTGGCCTAATCACTCATTCAAAATCAAAATAAGTTAAAATACAACATCCAAAAATTTATTTCACCTCTCTTCTTTCAATTCCACCAAAAAAAATCTAAGAAATGAGTGAGGAAGGGAAAGAAAAAAAATTAAGGAAAAATACACTCTAATTAAAAGGAACTATAACGAAAAGCGGGGTCATTAATTGTGGTCTTGGGCCAGGAGCTTTCCTTGTAAATTTGCTCTTTATCAGTTTTACTGATGAGTCTTGTGTAGACGAAACGCGCGTCTGGCGTACTAAATTATAATCCTGGTACCTTTGATTATTAATTTCTACTACGCTTGCATGTCGCACACCAAAGTAACGTAAATTGAGTATAAAGGTCGTTGGAACCAGGCTGTTATGGAATTTACCTGCAAATTTATATTATGTTTTATTTGGTTGTATTTAAATTCTTATTAGCTTTATGGGCGACTGTAAAAAGTATGTTTTAACATTCTGTTTAACTAGAGGGTTACCTCTTCTGTAAAATAAGAGTGCCACCGTTTTGTTAAATACATGTGCCTGTTTCTTGTAAAATAAGAGTGCCACCATTTCTGTTAGATAAGAGTTACACCTCCTTTTGTGAAAACAAAAATCTCAGCTACAAAGACATTTAAGAAGGTAGCTGAACGCGATAAATATTTTCCCTTTTCTATTAGACTAGAGAATGAAATGGGGAATGAGTCAAATAGACAACAACACGACCAAAGACCAGAAAACAACACAAGGCAACAAATGACCTACAAGTTATGAAATATTGCATGTAATACTAATACATATATGTAACTATTACCCGGTATCACTTTGGAATAATCAGACTCCTTTTAACATATGATTATTACCCGGAATCCCTTGAGAAAAATCATACTTCTTTAAACACATGATTCATGTTAGTCCATCAAGAAGATAGTTAATGTGTTTTTGTCATCAGTCATGTGTCGTGGTAGATTCTTTGGCAGATTTCTGTTTGATGAGGTAACAGTCAATAGTCTATCATCACAGGGCGTAGCATCTTATAATACTAATGAGAACGATGACTTTCATTTAGAAAAACCAACTCTGGCAGAGTTATATTATAATCTATTTTTTTACAATCTGTGTCTCTCTTCCTTTTTTTTCGGTGCAAGAAAACACTCCTAGTTTCGTACCTTTATTTTCAGTTTCTTTTACCTTTTGTTCCTTAAATTAAGTTATTATTATCTTTCGTTACTTATAACAGAAACAAAAATGAAATATACAATTAAAACGAAGTGTCCAAGAACTACCCTTAATAATGAAATAAAACATGTGTAACTAATATTGGATTGCTATATATTTAAATTTGATAACTTACCTAAGTCGAAAACTATAAGTTTTGGTTTCGGTTTACTGTCCATTTTAGATTGAAAAAGTTGTGTCCCAATTTAAGAATAAATGAATAATTCTTTGTATTTTTTTTGTCACACGCTCATCCCTGGATATTGATGGATTGACAGCCCGCCAATTCAATTTGTAAGATTGGCAATACTATACACAATCAAGTATACACAGAGGGCAGATGCTTGTTAAGCGCTCTATCTTCCACATTTAAGTCTTATTAACCAAAGTGTTGAACTGTCGAAAATGAATATTGAGTGGTAGTCGATCTGGTATATGTAGAAAATTTGGCGCGAAAACGTTTGTTACGTTGCAGCCGATATTATTATCACGTGGTGAAAAATAACGCTGGTTCGTTGATTCAATGTGCATATATTTTGATCACCCTGGAGACATTGAATCGATAATTTGCTTTTCGCCGTTGAAAACCTGCGGTTCATATTACTAAATAAATCTTAAACATCGCTAAGAATAAATTCTTCTTATCAACACTAATTGAACTGTGGAGATACGATTAACGGATTTAACTGAATGGTGTTTACATAGAATCTGACAGATAAGCAAATAACCACAGAAAAGGTATCAGGACATGAAAACATTCATAAATTTGACAAGAAACAAATAGAGAGATATTTTTAAAAAGCATAAATTCTCACAAAAACAATGCTGATGGTACGGACGATAAAAGCTGTTTCTGGTAATAAAAGATCAATAATTATACTTTGTTGAAATTCAACACAAAAAAATGTTTTTTTTTTCTCAACAAGTTCACGGTAAACCGAACTGTCAAACTCAGTTTAATTTATGAGTTAAATATCGCGTGTGTTGTTAAGGATGTACACCTTTGAGGAGCCAAATATTTCTAGAATTAAACTTTTTTTCTAACCTGATTTTTTGGGTTTATAAGACTAACAAAATAATTGGTGAAGAAAAAATCATTTGGTGGTGCAATTCTTTTTTAGCTACGGCCCGTTGAAAATGCCCAATTTTGATGATTTTCCCATTTTTCATTGATTTTTACCTATTTTGGGGCTATTATCGTGAAAAAAATAACAGTTCCACAATTAAACTTTTTTTCATACTTTCTATAAAGATGGAGTCGACCAATCTGAATAAATTTTACTTACAAAAACTATAGGTAGGTGTTAATATAAGAAAGTTTTATCATATTTCGACGCTTTTTTGTGTAAAATTTACCATGCTGTCAATTTTGTATTTTTGTGATTTTTCTCAGTTTTAAAAACAAAATGCATATTATTTCCATTTTTTTGTTATAAATGATTGAAAAAATACATATCTAAGAAATTTAAAAAGACCAAAATGATATGGGATGTATATAATTCTTGTAAAATCATTTTTTGTATCCCTCATCCATTTTCTCAAAATTTTGGCTAAAAATACTGACTTGAAGGGTCGTAAAATTTGATAACTGGATTACTCAAAAACCATTCATTGTAAATGCACAATTTTTTCACAGATTTATGTTTGTTTATAATATTTTTAAAATTCATTGATATTTTCCACTTCTATCACATATTTTTTGGAAATAATTCAAGAACGAGATTTCAACGAGACTGAACGAGACTGAAAAGTCAGAAGAATACACCCTTAGGGTGCTATAAACAGTTTCGTACTAAAAACTAGGGGTATTTCCCCAGTGAGATTTACATACTGATGGAATTCCCTGCTATTTATATACCACTAAATGAAAAAGTTGATTGTTTTTTATGTTCAATGTGAAAAACATATATTGAAGTTCAATTAAAATGCCACTTTTGTCAAGATTTAAAAAAAAAAAAATGTTTTTGTGACTTCCTACTATATGGGAGGCAACTCCATAAACAGCTGATTTTCACCTGTTGCAAAAAGCACTTTGATTTGTCAGGTAAGATAGCTCCTTTCGGAGCAGGCGAACGTAGGCTGAAACTACATTTTCTTAAATCAGCCGGATAAGCTCTTCGAAATGCATATTATAAGAAATCTCAAATATATGCACAGGTTACTGATCCGTGTGTCCAAAGGTGGTCTGTTTTTAAGGTTTTTTAGGGGGAAAATGCCTATTTTCCAGCTGATAACTTGTACCAATTTGCATGTTGAAACAAGAGATGTTGGATTTTTTTTTATTTATTCAGAAAGTTCATAGAATTATCTTTCCATTGATGTATAGATATCTATATAACTATGAATATCTGACTTCTGCATGATGGGTCCACTATTACATGCCCTGTTACATAATGACGTCACGTAAAAAACTGTTGATTGCACCCTTAATTGTGATTTGTAGATTGCATATAATCGGAATGCATATTGCGTGTCCACTAAAGAATACCTCCTTATAAGGTTGGCTTTTGATAATATTATAACGAATTAAAGATGCTGTGTGGAAAATGCGTTTATCATTGTCAACATTATTCTAACAATTTATTATTCTTATATTGGCAATGTAATTTGATTTTTTTCATATCATTTCATCAATTTTTGTAAAAAGGGGCGGGGGGGGGGGGGGCATTAGCTATCGAAATAAGTTGTTCGCAAAACTAAATTTACTTTGAATGAACAGGATATTGTTTTGCATGGTGAATTCTTGCAATTCAGTGGAAGTTGTGTAAGAAATGACTGTAATATTTTTTTTCTGTATATGAAAAAATAACATAAAAAATGTGGTGCACACTGAATAACCCGCGTAGCTGATAGACAAAGCACTGTCAGCCAATCAGAAGACGCGAAACATCCAAAATCAGATTGTTTAGTTAAAATGAGTACACTTAGAACCTACTGATTAGCAAATTCTAAACACTCTGATTGTATTTGAGATAGTTCCTCGTTCGTACATAATTCAGTTGGACAAGTTATTAATGGTGACCTTAACATTGTAAACGACATTTCCCTGCAAAAAATTGATCCAAAAGCCCTATATTTTGTGAGTCAATCAAAATGGAAAACCAAAAAAATACTGTTGGATTCAGTAGAACTACTCTTTCTAAATGGTTGTTAGGTCGTTGATGCAAATCAAAATTACAAACTGAATGGGTCTATGAATACGCATGCTGCATCAATATTAAAAGACCGATATTGTTGCAAGCACCTACTTTATCCATAACAATTATGTAGTTGTCCTGGCAGATAAATTCACAAACAATTCGTGTTTGTATGTAAATCACATCACATAAATTGCTTGATAAATGAATCAGGTATTGGCAATTTATTTGGAAATTCAACATATACCTCCGCGAATCATACCAAGGAGGAAATCCAGAATAATCATACGTTAAATGTTCCTTTGTAAATTCAAACAAAGAGGAACAACTGAATCTTCCGTCTCAGTAGTGGATACATAACTCACATTAGGGTCCTTACAAACAACGTTATATTGCCGGGTCTTTCAAATGCCCAACAAGACCGCTTTCTAAATTATAAACATCATAAATTTATCAGATGCGTATACCAAACAATTATTGAAAGATATGTTAGATTACATACAATCTAAGACTCTTTCATCTTGCGGTATTATATGATCAGTCCTGGTTGTTAGTGGGTTCGTCATGATCAGTCCTGGTTGTTAGTGCGTTCGTCATGATCAGTCCTGGTTGTTAGTAGGTTCGTCATGATCAGTCGTTAGGGCTGTTGTATGTTGTGTTCTGAAAACGTACATGAGATCAGTCCTGGTTGTTAGTGGGTTCGTGTTGATCAGTCGTTAGGGCTGTTGTATGTTGTGTTCTGAAAACTGTTGTTTGTCTTTTTTTCTTTTTCAATTTTTAACATGGCGTTGTTAGTTTATTTTTGATTTATGAGTTTGAAAGTCCATTTGGTAGATTGTGCTCCCTCTTCTTTGATTTATCCTGAAGTCACGGACGTCTACCACTTTTTATTTTAAGTTTTCTTTGTGCAATAGAGTTTTTCTCTCTCAAATAATACAAGAAGACAACATAATACATAACTAGCACGATTTTCCTTCAATTAATATAAAACAAAAAAACATGCAGATAATACCAAACTTTCTTAGTTTTGCGGGAAATTTAAAGAACCGAACACAACTGGCCGTCACATGAACATAAAGTGACGTATATGGTATCACAGGTAATCTTGATATTCATACAATTATATGGAACGAAATCCAAAATTCACAATTATTGACTATATGTCTATTGTCATTGGTAGAAATACCTACAAAGTAGTATGGCTTTAAGTGAAAAGACTTTATGTATATTGTTATTGGTAGCCGTACTGACATTGTCAATGGACTTTAAGGGGAGATGCCATATGTCATACGTCAATTGACATTGTTAGCCATATTGATATAGCCATTGGATTTCAAAGAAGATAGAATCAATCGAAGATCCTTTACTTCATTAAAATACTTTGGTATGAAGAGCTGTCTTATAGCAATCTAATCAAGATAACAATTATTGGAATTACGTGTAATATAAGTACAATATTTTATGAAGTGTTATTTAGACATGAAATGGCCAATATCTTTCATGTCTTATTAACATGCAATTTACAAACTAATAAAGATCAACGAATGTTAAGTTACATTAACATTTTGTAACGTAACATATATCAGTGATACTTAAAAACTGTTTGTAATTTAAATCATCAAAGACACAACGCATAATCAGATTTCAAGTTGCGAAACACAAACAGTTGCTATGCTGAATATTGAGAGGTATGTAATGATTTCGAAAATGATGTGCGAAAAAAAAAATCGACCGTGAATTTAAAATTATTTGTTGTTTACCATATCATCATATGTATCGTTTTGATGGATTGATTGATTATCGTTGGATTTACATGTCAATGGAAAACAGTTAATCATTCTACTGTTCTAAACAGAATAGTGTTTAATCAATCCACCATTTTCTACATTTGAAAATGCCTGTACCAATTCAGGAATATGACAGTTGTTGTTCATTAGTTTGATGTGTTTTATCATTCGATTTTGCCATTTCATTAGGGACTTTCCGTTTAAAATTTTTGTTTGAGTTCATTTTTTTTTTATTTTACTTTTTAATATTTTACTTTTTAATATACCATAAGTACATAAGTAGATTGATGATGATCTTGTTGTTTTATAACTTTTTTTTTGCATTATTCCATTTTAATGTATTCTGGATTTGATAACTGATAGACAACTGCTTTAGTTGTTGGAAGTCTAAAGCTGTCGTGGTAACATTTAAAAAACACTTGCTTATTTCAAATGAATGCTATGTTTGTTAACAACGAATACTGGAGATCTATATTCATAAGATTATCACAAAAAATATTAATATTAAAGAAAATAACAAGCAATAAAATACGTATACGGTTATTAAAAGTAGGATCGTGGACGTAACAAATCCTGAATTAATTGACCCTTTTTAAAACTGATCAAAGGTATTAAGCTTTGTAGTTGGTACACCGCACATGATCCATTGGTCTACATGTCTTATTCTGAGGCACTTGTATCAAAACGGTGGGGAGACCAAATCAATAACAGTAATAAAGGTATCGTACTTCTGTAAATAATAATAATACTGTATTACCTCTACTCCATGACTAAATATAACTAAAACACAAATATAAATTTGCCGACAGCCCGTCGAACGTGATAGACGCCGTATTTAATTTGTATCTCAAATAATTTCCAGCAGTACACATTTTAACAAATATTAAAACATATATACAATATTTCAAATATCAATGTATCCACAGTGTATTCGCTTAAATTTCTGAATGTTACCCTTCATAGATAGTCAAGCTTTAAGGCCGTCCAGGAAAAACCAACAATCGTTCACATGATATATGAATATGAATGGAAACCTGTATCCGTGCCAATGCTCGAGCCTATCTCCGGATAAAAGTGGCGGACCACACCTTTAATTAGCAAATACATATACAAATAGAAAATCAGAAAAAACAACTTTAATTGCAATCAGCAATTAAAAAATAAAGGAGCTTACTATGTTGAACGACGGCTAGAAAGTGAAGCGCTTGAAAAACACCAATATATCGAAAGACAAAATTCAACTTCTGATTGGTAAATTTTGTCATGCCTTATGAATATTTATGAAAACGTAACGACAATACAATATTTTCCCGCTTTACTATACGAACCGCGGGAAAATACAAGTATTACCTCTACTCCATGACTAAATATAACTAAAACACAAATATAAATTTGCCGACAGCCCGTCGAACGTGATAGAAATATACAAAGAAAGGGTACACGATCCCAAATATGAAACTATAAACCTAAAACTTGAGAAATTTTCAAACGTTTTTCTATGGAGTCTACGATATAACCATCTTTACTCGAGGCAGATTTCCATCTGCCGTGTTTTTTCAAACACCTGTCGCTAACGTCTGCGTTAGCAGCCACTGTGGCACCACCTGATCTGAACGAGTGCAGACCTATGTTACAACCAGGACGAATAATTCTAATTCTCTTAAGAAGACACTCCCTAGCCGCCGTGTAACTGAGTTTCTTATCCTTATTTATCAATTTACACAACTCTCCTGACCTGTAGATAGGACGAAATAAAAATTTATTCTCATGACTACTAAAACCAGCCAAACGTGTGTATTTAACTAACATATTATAGGGACATGCGATTGTAGAACCTTTTGCTATTATAACCTCATTGCTTTGCCTGTATTGGTCAGTTTTGCTCTTAGTTATATGTAAAATCAGAAAAGAATCTTGTATATCAATGTCAAGGAAACGCAAAGAACTAAGTTCATCGTATCTAAGGAAACCTGCAAAACAAAGTAGCATCATAGTCAAATCTCTTAACACAAGTAGATCAGAACAATCTTTAAAATTATCACAAAGTTCTATCAAAACGTCTGTAGTAACTGGATCTTTCTTGTTAGTCTTCTTTGGCGCAACTCTTTTAGACGCTTCTAGTATTGAAGTTACAAAAGTGTTTGTGGTAGGATCTTTTAAACTGTTGATTTCGTGTGCCCATTTTATACCATATATTACATTATACACCGGATGATAAGTGGAACCGTTGTTAACTAAGTCTGTAAGGTAAAGTGCGACGTGCACTGGTTGAGCTGGTAAAGCAACATGTCCATGGAGAGATATGAAACGTTCCCATCTTTTAAAAGCATTAAAATAAGATTTGACTGTGTTGTCACTTCTGCTGTTTATTAAAAGTTAGCACATTTTTGGATAAAGCCCATAAAGATAACTGTCACCATCGATGCCGCTATTTCTAATGGCCTCCTTTACTGTACGATCTAATTTTGTCCCTGTTAAAAAAAGAATAATCATAAATATTTTGATCTAAAATTGTAGTCTTAAACCAATCAATCTAAATTTCAGAAATTGTTGTCCAAATATTCCGCTTTGACCGCGGCCTTCCTTGGTCAAGTTTTCTCCCTGAAAGAAAATGTGTGCAACTATGAAAACTTTCATGTTCCCTTTCTCATTTATTAACATAGGCCAGTACGGTGCAGAGGTCCACTCTGGTATAACTAAAGTAGCATTGCATTTTTCTTGTTTTAATTAGTTTAACACTTAGGAATCAAATTTGGTGGTGGTACAAGCCAATTATTTTTACCTTTCCAATCAACTGTGAAAGCGTCAATACCTGATGTTCCTGGACACCAATATTTTGAATTGAAATGCTTACACTTGGTGTTGTAGTCATGTGCAAACCTATTGGCGTTGTGCGGACCCCACAAGTGATCTAGATATGTAAATATTTCGTCCTGTACCTCCCAATCATCACAATCTGACCGTCTACTTAACATGTCAGCGTGTGTGTTTTGTTCACGTGGAATCCAAACAGAACTTAATTTAATTGATTGATTCTTACAAATTTCATGTATTTGCATCACATTTTCATGTAGTGATGCTTTTCGACTTCCGACTCTGAGTATGTGCGTTACGTTTTTGTTATCTGTGTATACCCTAATGATTTTATCCTTTATTAAATTTGTAAAATTGTGTAATACTCTCTTTACTGCTACTAGCTCTCGCCAAGTTGAGCTTTTGTTTTGTTCATTTACTGACCAACTTCCAAACATTTCCAACGGTTCGTCCTTTGAACCTGCGGTCAAATGACCGCCAAAACCCTTGCCAGATGCATCACAGAACAAGTGATAATCTTGATCTTCATTAAATGTCAACTGACACAATTGAGATCCTGTCTCGTTTAAACTACATATATTTTGTAGCCTAAATGTGCACTCTTTAAGTGCTTCTGTACTAACTAGTACTTTAGCATTCCAACTTGCTCTATACAATATAGATTCATATAAATATCTAGTTCTTAATCGTGCCTGATCACCTAATACTGCCTGCATAGATATGATTTGGCCTACAATACTGGCCACAAATTTTACTTTGAATAGCCTAATACCACTTCTAAACTGGTAAATGAAAATAACCAAAGTGCCTTTCAATTTAGTTATGCGTTTCTCTGTGAGTCTTAAAACCCCTTCCGACATGTCCCATAAAAAACCTAACCATTCTAACGTTTGAACTGGCAACCAGTTGCATTTCTCATGTGCCAAAACAAATCCAAACCTTTCTAAATCGGATTTGATTGTTTTACTTGATTCTAAAGCACTATCAAAACTGTTACCTCCACCTAGGCCATCGTCCAAATACATAACGATTTTTATGCCTCTACCTCTCCAATGTTTAACGATCTCTCTCATAACTTTGCTAAATATATACCCACTAGAGGATAACCCGAATCGCAAAACATTATACTCATAGTATTCATTTGCCCATTTGAAACCTAAAAAAGTTGTATCTGCTTGACATATTTTTATGTGGTGATATGCACTTTTTAAATCGTAGGAAAATACATAGTTTCCCTTCTCAAACAACTGTCTGGCAGTTGTTGCGTCTTCATACTTGTGTTTGAATTTTACAATATGTGGGTTTAAATGCCTCGCATCTAAAACCAATCTTAATTTTGAGCCTTTATTATTTGCTACAGTTAATGGATTGACAACGTGAGGTTTACTTTTTACTCGACGTATGCAACCTTTTTCTAAAAGTTTCTCTATCTCATCGGCGACAAAATAAGAGTTGTCGCGTGCAGTTTTATTGTTTTCTAATTCTGTTTCTCGAGGTACTGTGCTAAATGGTATTTTATACCCGTTTTCTATTATATCAACAACGAAAATTGTAGCACCTATCTCTTTCCACGAGTCTACCTTTTCTTTTAAATACCCTACACCGGTACCGTTACCTTGACATACATTAGTGTGTGTACTTTTCATTGATTTAAAATCAGCTGATATTTGTTTACATAACAGAGGTGCGCTCGATTCTATGCGACTAAAATTGTAAGTACTATTTATACTTATCTTATTCTTTTGTTCTGTTGTGGCTTTTGGACACTGCCTTATCCAATGCCCACTCTCGTGACAATAAAAGCATCTCCCAGGTCTTCCAAATCCACTGCTGACATTAACAGGTATCGACTGACTTCCCGTAGAATTTGATGTCGTTGTTTTGTTGTATGGAGTTGTCCTTTGGTCTGTACGTTTTTTCAGTTTTTCTTTTTTCATCTTGGTATCTGCCCGTGACTGTGCTTTGTACATTTTTCTTTCGTCCTCGGAATTCTCAGCCAAAAGATTAGCAATAAACTCAGCTTCTACCCGCCACCCTGCGTCTGACGAATCAGCTAATTTTATTAGCTTTTGTCTGTTCTTGATTATGTCCATACCTTCAGTTATCTTCCGTTTCGCGTTGTTAACATTTGTCTGACTGATGTTGTCTGCTTCCATCTCGGTTGTGGCCTCCCTCATCTTCACGAATACTTTGTGGTTGTGTTTGTACTGCTCTTCATTACCTCTTTTGCGGAACTTATATGTGTCGGACATATTTTCATCTATCTTGGCTATTTGTGTGTCTGACAAGGATTTCTGCTTTTCCTGAATTCTTCTTTGGAAACCGTCTAAACGAGACTCTAGTAAAGTTGTCATATTGTCCAATAACTTTTCTTGGGTGTTTTGTACAGCATTATGCACTTCGGCACGTATAGTTTGTTGAATATCGGCGTCCATGCAGCTTACTATGTTGAACGACGGCTAGAATGTGAAGCGCTTGAAAAACACCAATATATCGAAAGACAAAATTCAACTTCTGATTGGTCAATTTTGTCATGCCTTATGAATATTTATGAAAACGTAACGACAATACAATATTTTCCCTCTTTACTATACGAACCGCGGGAAAATACAATTATTCCGAAAGCAATACAATTTATGGGATACATATACACATTTTTACACTAATATAAGAATATAACAAGAGATATATAATATATACAGGTGTAATACCACCTTTGATTTTTCCCTTTTAGTCTTTGTTAAATTGGCACTTTAAAAAAAATTGTACAGTATTTACCTTTATTTCAACCAAAGAAATACTTTGCATGTATAAAGTTCAATTCTTTCCAGTGATACAGTGAAAATTTCACACTACATTTCATTGCATATAAGAAAGTAACCACCGCCGGAAGTAAACAACCCAATTTTTACACTGTTATTTACTGGTTACCTGTTTTGGTAACTATGTAACCTTAACGTTCCAAAATATTTTATAAGACCATCAAATAAAAAAAGAATGATACTTTCAGACATCCAACATACATATTTACGACTCAGAAAAATTTAAGTGCATTGAAATGCAGGGTTAATTTTCTACAACTGTCAAATTCAGGGGAAATTTTTTTTAGGCCTACTTTCGTATGCAACCGGATGTGACGTACCATACTTTGGTGGTATTACACCTACAAATATAGAGGTGTGCATGAAAGAAAATATAATACGTAATTAACTCATCATAGATTCCAGGACTAAATTATATATATACGCCAGACGCGCGTTTCGTCTACAAAAGACTCATCAGTGACGCTCGAATCCAAAAAAGTTGAAAAAAAGCCAAATAAAATACGAAGTTGAAGAGCACTGAGATCCAAAATTCCTAAAAGTGTTGCCAAATACAGCTAAGGTAATCTAAGCCTGAGGTAGAAAAGCCTTAGTATTTCTAAAAATTCAATATTTTGTAAACAGTTAATTTATAAATATAACAATATCAAAAAGTGCTGACTACTGGGCTTGTGATATCCTCGGGGAAATAAATCTCCACCAGCAGTGGCATCGACCCAGTGGTTGTAAATAAACTCATCATAGATTCCAGGACTAAATTTCATATATACGCCAGACTTAATACATAATACACAATACGAGCGGAGAATGATATAATACTTAATTAAAGTGAGAACAAATATACTATTTACTGCAATTAAATTCTAAGTTTTTCTGCTGATTTTAAAAATATACCTAAGTTATTCAACTCTTTAATATTAGATGTAATATTAAATAAAGATAATGCAATTTCCCATAGGAACTCCTTTTACGGCTTATACATGTACTATTTACATTTACTATGAAGTTTTGTACTTATAGGCACCAGAAGTATAACGCTGTTCAAAGAGATTATATCCATAAATGGAAAACTCCTCTGTCCTGTGCACTACTGTTTTTTGTAAGGTCAAAATATAGGGCTCTCCGGTATATTTTCAAAATGTGTATGCCCCAAATATCTGGGAGTTTAACCTTATAATACATTTCTGTATTACAACCTCCCCCCCCCTTTTTTTCACCTAAGTTTTATTGAGAATTAATTTTAATCGCTATCCATTTGTACTGGTACTGGTATAACATTCAAAGTTAGGTCTCTTCGAAACATATAGATTATATCTTGGAATTAGTAGATAAACAAAACAAAATGTCAATGAATATGATATATCTCCCCAAAAGATGTGATGTTTGCGAAACAGCTGTATTTATAAAGTGCAACCTAAATTTGGTTTGAGTTACGCATGTGAAAAACACCCAAAGAGTATACTTTTATTAACTAAGTGGAATACAAAAATATCAATAATACCAGGCTAATAATTGTATAGGCCATACCTACGTTTTGTCTCTTCAGCTGAACTCGTTACAGACATTATGTATCCAACGTTTGGGGTAGAAAAACCATGGTATTTTGAAAGATTTCAACGTTTTCAATAATTTAAGGAAACAAACGTATAAATTATATTTCAAATCAGCGCTAAACCACTTACTACTGCGCTGGTTATACCCATGAATAAAAGCGTTCACAAGCTGCACATCGACGCAGATCTTATAACGAGTGTTGTGTGTATATTAGACTCATCAGTTGCGTACAATGACTAATCAGTGACGGTCGAATAGAAAAAGTTAATAATGCCCAATTACGACCGAAGATAAAGAGTATTAACGATCCTAAATTCCGAAAGGTTTTGATAATTACAACTAAAGTGATCTACTCCTGAGGAAGAATATCCTTAGAGGAAAACTTCAATGATTTGTAAACAATTCATTTATAGTTATGACCATATCAATGATAATGCAAGTCATCACAGATACAAGATTGAATAACAAAGATACGTATAAACAAACAAACTGTTATCTCGAATCATGCAAGTACCGTAAATTAATACAAAAATGACCTTACTGTTAACTTAGAAAAATCTAAAATAGTACATTTTAGAACACAGTCTGCATCCAGATCAAATTTTTCATTTTTGTTTAATGGTCACAATATTGATATTGTTTCCCAATACACATATTTAGGTTTATTGTTTACTGAGCATTTAAGCTATGATAATATGGCAAAAGCAGTTGCTAAAGCCGCCAGTAGATCGTTGGGTCTGTTAATATCTAAATGTAAAGCTAATGGTGGATTTCAATATTGTACATTTACAAAATTATTTGATACACTTGTATGGTCTGTAATAGATTATGGTGCCTCTATATGGGGAACACGTGATTTTTCATGTATAAATAGTATCAAAAATAGAGCCATGCGTTTTTTCATGGGTGTAGGAAAATACACGCCTAATATGTCTTTGTATGGTGACATTGGCTGGATGCCTTGTAAAATCAAGCAGTGGACTAGTGCTTTTAAAAACTGGACACGTTTTAATAAAATGAATTATGATAGAGTAAATAAAAAAGTGTTTATATGGGGTAACACATGTAATGAGATGAGAATTTTTTACATATCTCTGATAATGAGAAATTTATATTTCTTTTTACAAATGAAAATATGGTATTTTATCATGTTTATACTGCCAAAATCTGCTATGAAATTTTAATAAAGCGAAAATGTATTTTATATTCATGATAGTTGACTTAAGTTGTATTTGTATTATAATTTAAGAAAAATTGTTTTATAGTCTCTCATAACTCTTTATAGAGTGGCTCTTGTTGTTAATTTGTGTTTTAAAAAGCTGATAATTTTATATGTAACAAGTGGTGAGACTTTAATAAAGTATTTGTCTTGTCTTGTCGTGTCCTTCAAGAACGATACACTAGTAGAACCAGTGAGCAAACTTATGCTATAAATATCAGTGTGCAAGGTAATATTTTGTCATATCAGGTTCGATAAAAGAAATAATTTGGAGCAATTAGCATAAACATATCTTTATGTGTTGGTTATGTTGCGTCATTAGCAACACTATTCCTAGTACATCCATTTAAAAACTATCGTGTGCACGTACTTATGCAATAACTGTTACTTTTACAGGCCTTTGATTTTCGTTCCCTTCGCAATTTTAGTGGGTTTTTCCCTGATTGAAGTCAAACAACGGACGCGACAATTATGTTGTTAATACTAAACATAATGGAAAGTCATGTAAATTTTATACGAATACCATTACCAATTAAAAATCATAACACGCACAAGATGTAAATGTTTTTTTTCATTCTATCCTAAAAACAAATGGATTCTATAATTTGACATCTTGTTATGAGAGGCAATACAATTAAATTGAAATCTCCTCGAAAAATATTCTATATATATGACTTCTGTTCACTTAACAAAAGTACATTTGTATTTTCATTCTTAGCTCAGATAGATAGGAAGTACAAGTCTGCATTTGTTAAATATTTGTTTGTTTTAAGATTGTTACACAGTAATGACTGTTATACCCATATTTTGACTATTTTACCTATCATGTCTGTTTTGTTCACACATTGTTGTAAATATAATAGAATTTGATGCGACTGCCATACCAGTGAGAGGTTTAGCGCTATAAAACCAGGTTCAATCCACCATTTTCTACATTTGAAGGCCTGTATCAAGTCAGGAATATGAAAGTTATTGTCCATTCGTTTGATGTGCTTTATCATTTGATTTTGCAATTTGATAAGGGACGTTCTGTTTTGAATTTTCCTCGAAGTTCAGTATTTTTGTGATTCACATTTTGTTTCATATCAAATTAAATTGCCATTGTAGATACAAATATCCGTCTTTTCTTAGAAAATGTCACATCACTCTCTGGTTCAAACAAAAAAGTTAACCGATACTGATATCATCAAGATGTTTGGTACTTTGTTTGACAATTTATATTGTTTGGAGGGCGAATTTCTCAACATATAATTGAAATTTCTATGTGAAAAGATTTAAAAAAAAACAAAAAAAACGTACTCAAATGTTAATTATGAAAAGTCCATAATACTGACAAAATCAAATATTAACAAGTGTAAAACATGCAATCGTTATATTCCTGTCATTAACATTAAATAAAGGCAACAGTAGTATACCGATGTTCGAACATTTATTCACGTTTCGCTATATATATATGATGTGCTTTCACTGAATAGTTCAGATATTGGTGACTGTATCAATCCCCGTAAACTTGAAATGAGTTACCCGTTAAATGTGACTTACTACTACAAATTTTCATTGTAGGTAGGTTCTTGCAATGAGTAACACGACGAGTGTAGGAACTGGATACATTTTCAGGTAAATTTTGTTCGAATTCATCCTCGGTTGTTAGGATTCCTGATGTATGATCTATAATTTCTGTTAAGTATTTTGTCGTAGTTTCTTTTATTTCGCCATGATGTTGTCGGTTTGAATGAACTTGTGATTTCTGGTTGTCTCCTTTCTATCTTTTATTGTGCGCTTTGCTGTATCTTGAAACATCGAAATTATTCTATCTTAAAGACATTTGAAATGCAAATCAAAACTGTGAAGAAAGGTTCTGGTTTATCATAATAACAAAATACCAACAAACATAAATAATTTAAAAGCATAGGATAAGAACTTTGAAATGATGTTCTTGATCTTACAGTCATATAGTCAAAACTTCATTTCAGCATGACACATAATTAATCTTCTCTTTTTAAGTACACGATGGTCCCTATCTTTTATGAAAAGACGTAAATAAATAATCCCTGAAATAGTTTTTAAATACGTAATTTTTTGTATATGTATTGTTGTTACAAATATTTTGTTTACCCTGCCTGGAAAGTTAGAAACAATCCTGGTAAAAAAAGGTAACAGTAGTATACCGCTGTTCGAAATTCATAAATCGATTGAGAACAAAACAAATCCGGGTTACAAACTAATACTGAGGGAAACACATCAAATATAAGAGGAGGGTTGAACCTGGTTTTGTGGCTAGCCAAACCTCCCGCTTTTATGGCAGTGTTAAATATAACATTAAAATGACAACATTACATGACAGGACTATAATGCAAATAAATGGGAGCACATATATAGGACAGAGAAACACACAAACAGTAGCTATCAAAAGGTACCAGGTTTATAATCTAATACGCCAGACGCGCGTTTCGCCTACACTAAACTTATCAATCCTTTAAATAAACTTTTTCTAAAAAGGTAACCAATTACACTGTAGTTATATCTTTGGATATTGGTAGCAAAATATAAAGTAACAAAAATACCGAACTCCAAGGAAAATTCAAAACGGAAAGTCAAACGGCAAAATCACTCAATCACATCAAATTTATTGACAACAACTGTCATTTTCCTGACTTGGTACAGGAATTTCTGATATAGAATTATATGATGTAGATTAAACCTAGTTTTAAAGTTAGCTAAACCTCTCACTTGTACGACTGTGCATACAATTTCATTAAATTGCCAACAATGTGTGAACAAAACAAACATAGTAGTTAACAAGGTAAAAAATAGGGGTTTTACAGTCAACATTATGTTATAAACTAAATGATATGTGTCTTTTCAGATTGATGGCACCATCAACTTTTTATTCATCCTAGTAAACTCACGGTGGGTATGGTTGTCCTGCGAGAGAACGTACTGTGCTGGTGATTTGGTCCTGACGGGTGCTGGTGGGTCCTGATTCTGTGCTGGTGGGTTTGTTTACATTGTATCAGAACGGCAATAAAACGACTGTTTTGTTGCTTAATTTTTCTCTGATGTGTCATAAGTACCATGCAAAGTATATTACATCAATATTATATTGCAAAAGTCGTGCAAGTTCGTTAAACGGAATTGTCCTGACGCTGTGCTGGTGATAAGAAAAACGGTCCTGGTTCTGTGCTCCTATGTCCTGGTTCTGTGCTTTTATATTTAAGTTAAAAGTGGCATATATTCAAGATCATTGATGCTGTACTGTTATTGACTAATTAGCTGTTGTCTGCTTTCTTGAAATTGACATTGTTGTGAATCTGTTTATGAGAGAAAAAATACCCCTATTTTTTTAATTTTTTTTTTAAATTAACTGTAATCTTATTTATTGGCCTGTTAATGGAACCCTTCTTGACCCCTTTTAAGATAAGAACATATGTTTACGATTTTCGGGATCACGATCATTTTGCAATATCACCAAAATACGTTGTAATTTATACAATACTTATATAAAGTAGATGATGTGGTATGTTTGTTGTCAATGGACAAATGTCCATAAGAAACCAAAGGAAGTATGTGTTAACAACCATACGTCATCGTACGACCTTCAATAATAACCCATAAGTTAGAGCGAAGTTACAGTGAAAGCTTGGAATAGTCTCCCGTAAGATTTAAAAGTTGTATTGTAAAAGAAAAATGTATCTTATAGCTATTAAGAATCACTTGCTGTAAGATTTTTCCAACATATTTTTTTTTGTCTAAACGGTTATCAGGTTTTTTTTCTTTCGAAAGTTCGATAGAACACTAAAAAAAATCACTATTCTATGAAAGGGCAGGCTAGAATATGTCAGAGAATGAAGACGAGATAACCTAGAGAACTCTAACAAAATTAAGATTTCTTAGCTTTTTCATTTCAAATTAAATATTTTTATAAAGAATTATGGAGGAGGAAGTGAACAATGTGTCCTTCTTTTCTATATTTAAATATTTTTCATGAATAATGAATAAAAATAAAATGTGCCTTGCTTATAATTGAAAATGAGTAAATAGAAAAAATACCCAACTAAATAAAATTGAGAAAGGAAATGGTGAATATGTCAAAGCGACAACCACCCGACCATAGAGCAAACAACAGCCGAAGGCAACCAATGGGTCTTCAATGTAGCGAGAATTCCCGCACCCGTAGGTGTCCTTCAGCTGGCCCCTAAAATATGCATAATAGTACAGTGATAATGGACGTCATACTAAACTCCGAATTATACACAAGAAACTAAAATTTAAAATCATACAAGACTAACAAAGGCCAGAGGCTCCTGACTTGGGACAGGCGCAAAATTGCGGCGGGGTTAAACATGTTTATGAGATCTCAACCCTCCCCCTATACCTCTAGCCAATGTAGAAAGATAAAATACACTTTTATTTTAATATTGGTAATATCACTAAGCTTTTAAGTTTTGTGTGTCAAACACACCATCTCCGTAGTAATGACTCCTTACTAAGATATTTCACTTCATTCATTTTTTTTCTGCATTTTTTATATTGTGAATTCATAGAATTATTATATTAAAATGTAGCCTTAATTTATATTTAAAAAAAAAACTGAATCTAAAGTCAGATATATCAAACATTTTTGTTTCCATCTATCCGTTTTCAGGACTTTAACAATCAACAATAACACGCCTGGAAAGTAAAATGCGTACTCGGCTGTCTGTAATCGACCATTTTAGACATCCCAGGCTCCTAAAAAAACAAGCCGGGGTGGGGGTTCAAAGATGCAAATTAAGTACTTATATCAATATTTTATCTTTTCGTGTACGGTTTATGACCCCTCCTGTGGCCTGTCAATTCCGAAATGTGCAAACTGCAATAGTATCAAAACAGCACAGAAAATGAATAATAGAGATATAATTTTGTACATATAACAAGGGGAAACTTCTTGCAAAGCATTATTATTTATAGTTCATTATTGTATTTAGTAGAAATAGAGAATTTAGCGAAAATAAAATCTACTTTTTTTGTAGAAAATTCACAGACCTCTGTACAGAGATTTTTGTTATGTTTAGCATGGGATCAACACAATGGTTCATTACCGAGTAAACAAAATCAAAATGTCTATCTATCTTGCACATTTCAGAAAATTCAGATCAGATAACGAAACTGGGTCCAGCAACATTTATAAGCAATTTAAGATTTTGACCCTCACAGTTTCCATTCACCGCAAATATTCTCGTTACAACGAATCATTTTAAATACAAAAATACCAGTTACAGCCTTTTGTTTATCTATTAATATATGTATACCGACAAATTTATGAAAGGCAGCAGGGTCATCAGGGTGAGGAGTCCATGTCATCTGAAATAAATGCTAAGCATAGATCTAGAAAGCGACAGATAATTATGACATTAAAAATAATCTTTTCTTTTCGACTTTTTTCGAACAAATTGACACATAAAATGAATTATATAGTATTGTGGAATTTTTAACTTATTTTAGATACTATATATTGTTATCTGATATTGGACGAAAGATGTTGACCTTTTATGTTATTATGTAATACAAGTTTAGAACTTTTGAAAACACATATTAAACAGCCAAATGGATGCACAAGAGCTAAAATAGGAGTCATAGATCCTGTTGGCAACAATTATATGGCTAACTTTATTGATTTTGTAACATTTGTTTCAAATATGACCAACTTCTTATCCAAAATCACCAGCACTGTATCAGGACCCACCAGCACAATGACAGGACCCACCAGCACAGTATCAGGACATGAATAAATTGAGAAAATGCTAAATTTTAATAAATTGCAATGTTTTTTCACAAAATTGTTTTGTGGTGTGGATTGCGGTATAGAAAGCGGACTCTATGAGCATTTTTGTTTTATTTTTTCAGTTCGAGATTTTCTGAAAATGAGCATTTTTGTGTTACGCTTACTAAAACAGTTTAGAGGGTCAATTTTTCAATGGCTTATATATGAACCCATAAGAAACGAAATTGAAAAATCTCAACTGTTTTCTTCCATTTTTTATGAGTGAAAACGTCAAAAATCATCATTTTCGTCTTTGTTTACATTTTTTCATTGATCACCAGCACCCGTCAGGACCGAATCACCAGCACAGTACGTTCTCTCGCAGGACAACCATACCCACCGTGAAACTAAGTACATACTCCAATTCGTTTGTTGTTTATTGTGTAATAACCAACTTTATGGTTCTTATCGAAATCGTGAGCCATTATTAAAATAAAGTAGAATGAAGTTATCACACATTTAAAAACATTTATTTTATTATTAGATTGACACGATAAAACTAAAAAAAGACATTTTAGGTTAGATATAATTAAGTTATCTACTTGCGCTAATGTATTTTCAAAGACAAACTAACTCTATAATTTGTAATGGGTGTTCATCTACCGATATTCTATAACCTTGAATTCATGTCATGTATTAAAATTTAGCGAGTTCTGTTCATATCACAGTTTGTGATCAAGCTTATATAAAGAGACATTTTAAATATCGATATATTAATGTAAGTTCCTATGAGAAGAGCCTTGGTATTATTGTCAACGAAATACTGTATTGGTCTGATGTCATTAAAAAGTGTGTTTATCTTTAGAATTTAAGAAATTAAACAAAAACAACGTCTATCATAGTGAAGAATTTTATTTCACAATGAAAATATCCATCCACATTTACATTGTTTTAGTTCAGTTTAGGAAAACTAGCAATTTTTTTTTAATTATCATTTGCTACAATTTGAAAATGGGCACCTAGAACTATACGAACGGTTTTATTTGTTTTTGTTTACTATTACACAGCAATAACTATTTGCTAAAATATCAGGTAAATAAGCATAAAATTCTCTATACATTTATACTCCATTATTAAATTCGAAATATAATACATTGGATGCACGAGAACATTGATTATCTCTTTGTGTGGGCAGTTGGACCTGACCACCAATGGATTGATGTGCAATATGCACTCATGCGAGAAACAAATGTAAATGTTTTTTAATTGATATCTATATAATTCATATCAAAGTAACAAACCACCTGTTTCTACTTCCTATTTATCACAGAATTAATGTATGTTTGTTGTTGTTATGATAGAGTGCAACAGAAACGCAAAACAGCAATTTTTGATAAGTAAACATTTATCAATTGTTTTCCAAAAGAAATTTTAACCCTTTGATTAACAAAAAAAGCAACAATAGCAAAAAATAAAATAAAAGGACTTTTTTCCGCATATACAATTGTAATGCCACCAAAAATCGTTAATCAATGTTTTTTGGGTGTTAAACGTCATTTTAGTTACCTTAGCTATATCTTGGCGGCCGTTTTGTATTGGCAGAGGAAGAAAGAAAAACGAAGAACTGGAAATCCTTGTCCATTAGAATCGAGTTGTTAGGCTTTTAATTAATGAAGATCCTCTTTTCAACTCGGTATGCATACATCTCTTGTGACAATTTAACTTTCTTGTGACATATTTAAAAATACTAGTAAGGCATATGTAATCGATTTGTAACCGGTAAACAACTGTTGCTCTTATATATTCTACAAATGTTTTCATTCTAAAATTATTACTTGCTCTACCCTTTAAAAAAATTGTTGGAAAAAACTTTTTGATAAATCTGTATGGCAAGCTAAGTTTCTGTTGTAACCCTATAAACCTTCTTTTCTTTTTCTTTTGCAGTCTTTTAAAGAAAATCCCAAACAAGCTCGATAATCATATTTCCTCTTTGTATCTGAAATATCTGAACCAGAAATTGTTGAAAACCTAGACAAATGAGAAGAATCAGCCTTATAGTTTAGTTAAGATGTAATTGAAACACACTTGGCACATTTGTAATCGGAATAGAGAGTTGAAGTTTGCTAAACCCTATAAACCGGTTATATGTTGTTTCTGTTGCTCCTTTGATTTCCTCATATAGTTGATGAGTTTCCCTCGGTTTAAGTTAGTAACCCGGAATTGTTTTCTCTCAATCGATTTATGACTTTTGAACAGCATTATACTACTGTTCCTTTATTTACAATAAGTTAAAGCTAGTTTAAAGAATACAATCAGTTGATGCATCACAAAGCTAGATGAATATGCCTTTATATCTAGTATATAGTCTTTTGTCGTGATCTATTGTGATTTATTTTAGTTGTTTCACAATTTAGCATCTCTTTTGATGATGAGGTGAAAAAAAAAGATATATGGCCGATAACAATAGAAGATTAAATAATAAAAAGCTAATTAACCAATGTTTGTGACAGCCGCATAAAAAGTTTGGTTGTGGTGGTAAACATACATGGGGGTCTCATTTCCCCTTTTTTGGAGAGTGCTGCATACGGAGTATATATCTCCCAATTGATACGATATCCCCGTGCTTGTATTTCCTACTATGATTTGCTTGATAGATGGTTGCTGCTCAGAAGGAAGCTATTAAACTAAGAGTTCCAAATAGTTAAGTTGAAATAATTCCTTCGTAAATTTTACGGACGCCATCAGGAGTTGGTTGATCGTTATGGAATAACCGTTTCACAGATGATATCAGATATGTTCCTTACGTTGTAAGTACAATCCCCTTCCCTTTTATGTGACCTACCGAATTAGACTATTTACCTATTTAACATGAGCAACACGACGAATGCCTTGTGTGGAGCAGGATCTGCTTACCCTTTTTGGATCACCTGAGATCACCCCCAGTTTTTGGTGTGGTTTGTGTTTCTCGGACTTTGGTTTTCTATGTTGTGTCATGTGTACTATTATTTGTCTGTTTGCCTTTTCATTTTTAGCCATGGCGTTATCAGTTTTTTTTTTATCTATGAATAAAGGCAACAGTAGTATACCGCTGTTCGAAATTCATAAATCGATAGAGAAAAAACAAATCGGGGTTACAAACTAAAACTGAGGGAAACGTATCACCTATAAGAAAACTACGACACAACAGAAGCACAACACCAACATAAGTTTGACTGTCCCTTTGGTATCTTTCGTCCCTCTTTTGTAACAGCTTTGGCTTAGTTTTATTTTGTTTTAATATTTACATTGGAACATGCCAATGATGAAATATTTGATATCGGCTAAACATTTTACAAGGGTGTTTTTTTTCATATTGAAGATTATAATCCATTCAGGCGTTGTTTAAAAAAGTAAAACAAAGACTAAAGAAAATAAATTTACATGAATGAGGTCCAGGTGGCCTGTGATAAAAAAAAATGCTCTTTTTAAATGCCAACCCTAAATAAATGTTGTTTAAGCATACTTCATTACACAGTCGTATTAAATTAACAAATACTAAACTTGTACAAATAAACAAGATTCACCAACAGTAGGTCATTTAAGAAATTACATGGTTTTATATAATACAATATAAAACATACGTCATTTTAAATGTTACTAGTGTTAATCAAATCTTTTGCACATTTTACTTTGTAATCCTACATTTGCGCACAATTTATCCAAAACCTTTTTACAGAATTAAGGAATATGATCTGCTTACAACCTTATACAAAACAAGATGATAAAGTATACCACCAGAATACATGTCAAACTATACCACCAAAATGAATGTCAAACTACCAATTAATGCCTAGATTTCTCAGTCAAGCCGACTATAATTAACCTTTTCAAAAAACTTCAACAGATATGCAGAAATCACATATTTTAGGGGGAAACCATTTAACTTCAAAAAAGGGGGGCGGAAAAAAAAGGGGGGGGGTCCGAGTCACATCTTTAATTTCTCAGGCAAATTTTTTTTTTAGTTTTTCGACGCTTTTAATCAAATTATGTTTTCAAATTTTAACACTTTAAGGTATGGGTAAAATCCGGATTCAGACCTTTTTTTTGTCATCTGCTTGACAAGAATATTTTATCAAAATGGTGATCAGAATATTTTTTTACGAAGTAACGATACCCTCCCGTATTTGAAAGTTAAGGGCATACGATACAGTTTTGGTCCCATATTGAAATTTTGCTGACAATTTGCATATAGGCTTTTTTTGTCTGATCAAATCAAATATGCAAGAAAAATATACCTGCATGTGCTACATTTTGAGAAAATCGAGGTCGACTTGAATTTTATTTATTTGCACAAAACTCGGATTTGGGGACGTATTTTTCCTTTCGACAGAGATACATAACTTTTTTGTTTTAAAAGATAAACACAATCTGTTTTTTGATAAATTATTTGTTAATTCTAATTAATAAAGATGTCTTTTAAATTTGTGTATTTTTTTTTTAATAACTCATATTTATCAAAACATCATTAATGTAGAAAAAAACATCATTTTTTGCTGTATATTTATCAAGTTAACAAAATTTGCACTATTTACGTTTTCATGACAATTTGCACATATAATCTTCTTACGTAATAAAATCGAGTCGTGCTAGCAACTACAAGTTCTTCAATCTTTTACTTCATTTTGGTATCCTTTTAGAAGTCGGTGTCTAGTGATGATATATTATGTTTTAAAGATGCACGCTATGTAAGACTAAAAAAAATATAACTAAAATACAGAATTCCCTATCAAACGACTTGAACAAAGTTGCTTCGTAAAAAAAAACCAATTACCAAGAAAAAAGTATCAATTTATTGTCAGTCAGTGCCCTTTTTCATGATAAATGGTTTTCTGTGTCAACTAGTTCATCCTACACCAGACATATGTATCTAGGTTAATCAAATAGAATTTCGCGCCAATTAACGAAGAGAGAAAGTTTAAATTTACCTGAACTTACATTTTTACAACCTTTAATCACAACTTATCTTATCGAATTAGTTATTTTGAATAACTAAGTTATATCTTGGAATGCCAGTTTCATATAAATAACATTCAATAAGAATATTACAATTTTTTCCAGAATGCTTTTCAACAACAGTCATGCAGGATATAAAAATATTTTGAGAACGAAATAAAAGTATATAAGAATTTTTCATTAAAGCTCAAGTAACAGTAAATGGGCTATGTCACAGATTTTGCATACTACCTCGGCTCGTTTTACTTTAACTGACAATCGAAAAATAATGCATTTATCTTGAGAGATCTGTGAGCGTTAGATCTTGCATCTTTTTTGTTGTGACTTTATCCCGTCATTGTGTTATTGTTCTATGGTATATTTTTGTATTGTTGTCTTTCATGTTTGCTAATGTGCTTTGTCGTTATGACTTTTTATACTCTTTGTTACATATGACCTCGCTCTGTACTTATAGATACCGTCATTGTGTTATTGTGCTATAGTAAATTTTTGTATTCTTGTCCTTCTTTTTTGCCTATGTGGTTCTTTGTTACATATTTTTTTATTTTCATAGTGATTAAGACTAAACCACACTGTTGACTGTTTTGAAATTTTTGCCTATTACATGACCTTTTTTTATTGTATGTCTGTTTGTTTTGTCCACACAGCACTGTCATATAATGGAATTGTATGCAACTGTCATACAAGTGAGAGGTTTAGCTAGCTTTAAATCTACCATTTTGAAAATGCCTGTACAAAGCCCAGAATATAACAGTTGTTATGCATTCGTTTCATGAGTTTGAGCTTTAGTTTTTGCCATTTGATTAATTAATCGTCAGAGAGAAAAAATGAGTTTTTGTATTGCCGTCATATTGTAGACCCTGAATGTGCATATTTGTATAACAATGATATTTAGTTTTTACATTACTCTAACGTCATTTAGTACCTGGTAGAGCATTGTCTAATTGACAATCTTAACCCCATCTCCTTATTTTCATATTAATATATATGTACAATTTCAAACATAAAAATAGTAAAATGTAAAACGATCTTTTAAAAGTTACTATGAGTGGTTAGATTGATTGGTTGGTTAAAAACTAATGTAAATGTTGTAATTATGCAGAAACAATATTCGAGTTCAGAGTCAGAAAAAAATTAATTATAAATATATTTAAACCTTATTACACGTAGTATAGTATGCTTTATAGTTTTTTTGCAGTGGTATTGTTTTTGTTTTCCAGTACACGATGGTGCTTAAACATAAGGGGGTAATATTTTGACATGCTAATCATTGGAAGTGTAACTGACACTAATCATGAATTATAATGCAAATATGCATTCATGGAGGTTTTTTCTTGGTGATCGTCAATAAAAATATGATTTTACTAATCTCTGTTATCAACAAATAAATACAAGTATGACATGTTATACATATCGTTATTTCAGTCGGCTTTCTAATCAAAGGATTTTGTTATTACTTTAAGTCGAAACTTCTGTGTGTTCCGGTTCTTCGGCTTGAATAGTGAATGAGAATATGATAACTGTTACGAGTACGACGTGTATAGAAAATAGTATCCACCAAGGATCCTTTGACATTATGCATGTGTCTAGATACAGATTACACTATCCTCTGTCAACGCTCTATGATGCTCCTTTTAGAGTTCATGCGGTTCTCCGCATTTTTTTAAATTTGTTACCATGAAAATTTATGACATTTGAACATCTCGAAATTACTGTTTCCTATTTTAGTAAAGAGTGCTTGATTCATTGTAGTACTTTCATAGTGCTGTCATGAAATATAAGCTACTCCATAATATGTTCAGAGTAGAGGAAATACTCTGTAATATTGTCTCCATCAAAACACATATGATCGTATTATTACGGAATAAAGGGTATAAATATGTGGTATTACATGATCGTATTTGATCCTTACGGAATAAAGGGTATAAATATGTGGTATAACATGATCGTATTTGATCCTTACGGAATAGAGGGTATAAATATGTGGTATAACAGGAAGTTATTATGACATTGTTTACAGTTGAAAGTTTCCAGGTTGACATCTGTTATGCAGAGCAAATGTGCATGGACAGTGCTATGAATTGATCGACGCCTTTAGTTTATAATAGTTTCCATTCAGGCATGGTCTTCGCTTTCATTACTGTGAATAAAATTGAGAATGGAAATGCAGAAGATCACCAACAGGTCTTCAATGCAACGAGAAATACATGTATGTACCAATAAATGGAAAATACCAAGGGGACAAACAATCGTTTACGTCCAATAAAAACAGACATCACTTTAGCAAAACAAAATCGGCAATTAGCACTTAAGGATGTAGTTAGGTGAGGTTTTGGAATTTGTGTCAGATGTTCGGACTCCTTGGTGTTTTCCGACGATACCAATGTAAGATATTTTGCCCCATAACACCCAGGTATCTTTTCATATAAGACTTTTAAAATAGCTCATAACAGGTAATTTTAGACCTTTCAATATTTTTAGCTTATGTTGATCCTAATTATATAATGCTCTTCTGGGTTAAAGTATCAATTTTGAATTCTTGATTTATTTTATTCTTTAATGTCATGACAATATACGACTGCTGACACTTATCACACATAATTCGATTTTCCGTCTGGAGAACTTGAATAAACTCAGTTTTATGGCGGTTTGTTTTAATGATATAATTTTTTCCAATTTCCAAGAATTTTAACATGTTTTTCTAATCAAACAAATTTTGTATCTGGCTCTTTCCGTGTGGTTCCTTGAATGCTTTCCTCTTTACATTTATATTATTTCGAAAGTTCTGTTGTCACTGTCAGCGATTTCAGTGACCAAACAAACTTGAGTTTGCAGGAAATTAGGAAGTGACATCGGTTAAAGAAAATTTTAAAATAAAACTGTAACGTTGACGAATCCTTGTTGCTACTTTTCTATTTTATTTTCATTTATTTTTATTATTTTTGACCACTGGAGCTACACGTATGTACATTCGTATAATTAATTAAAACGGGTATTCATTAGTGCAAGATGAAAGATGCATTTTGTGTTTGATGCATAGACTGTTTTGTTTTATATGTAATTGGCATTTCAAAACAAATTAATAATTTTATAATAAAATACACAAAAATACGGAAGTGGTATTATATTGGCTTTAGAACTTCAAGTGCAGATGCAAAATAGGGAAAAGGTTACTTAGTACCTTGTAACTGTCAGAGACTAGCGTAATCAAGAAAACAAATATTCTTTCTGTTTTACATAATTAGTATATGAATGTGAATAAGAACATAATTAAAACAGTGTCTATGTCACATGTACATATTGGATACTTTCAGTATCGGATGTTTTTCTACAAAATATTTCCAGATACGCAGAATACAAAATGTTTTCCATGTCAGAAATGTTAAAAAAAAACAAGTCCAATATTCTATAACTTTAAACAAAAGTAATCTGAGTAGAATATGCATCTATAGATTCAAAGTTTGACAGGAAATGAACAAGCATATATTATGATACAATTTGAGTAAAAATTATATTTCGTCATTTTTTAGGGTCCAACGAAGATGGAAGTGTTTAACGACCTTGACTGGCCATACAGATCTGCCATAACACCTAATTAAGAAAGAAAAAAGAATATGACAAAGACGATCGTGAACCATACATATTTTTGACAGACACATTTACGTTAATTTTGGATTTGGGAGTACTGAATTGTGAAACAAGTAGATGTGTATGTACGACGTGCATGTTAGATAATAATAAAAAAAAAAGCGCCTTCCTTTGTATCAAAGTATAACCATGTTACTCTCTCCAAATTGTGCAATATTTCATGATCAATTCAAATATTAATTTGATGTATAAATGTATCATGTCAAAATAAATAAAGACTAAACGCACCTGTTAGTAACACTCAAAATCAAGACAAAAAATAAATAATACTGTAAAATACAAAAGCCAAAATCAACATAAACTATATAGTTTATGATACTTAGAATCAATACCACTTAACATGATGTCGTCTTCATTGAATAAGAGTGAAACCATAAGTAACTGATGGACATGTTATCTCAAATCTTAATTCTTGATTTAAGTGATAACAAAATGTTTTCCTTAGAAGTCAAAACAATAATATGTTTCACTTAACCGAATTGTATATATATATATATATATATAATAGTTTAACTAACACAAAAAGTGCACACTTGTATGTCTTAAATCGATAAAGCCCTATATGTTACTGTTCGGTACATCATTATTGATGTCTTATATCGATAAAGTCCTATATGTTACTGTTCGGTACATAATTATTGATGTCTTATATCGATAAAGTCCTATATGATCATTATTGATGTCTTATATCGATAAAGTCCTATATGTTACTGTTCGGCACATCATTATTGATGTCTTATATCGATAAAGTCCTATAAGTTACTGTTCGGTACATCATTATTGATGTCTTATATCGATAACGTCCTGGGCCCGGTTGTTCAACTTGTCGTTAACTTAACGTAAGCGTTAAATTTAACGTGTCGTTAAATACTCTAACGTATCGTTACTTAACCCATGGTTAAAATGGTGTTGTTCAACTTGGTTTAACGCCGTCGTTAGTTAACGATGACGTTAAATAATTTAACCACTCGTTAAATATTTAACTAAAGTTTAGAGATTATTCTCTTTACCCACAATGCATTGGTTTGTTAATATTTACTTCAACATGGCTGACAAGTCTTCTGCTAAAACACAAAGGGACAGAAAACCTAACTTCACCCAAGAAGAAGTAAATGTAATTCAAGATCAAGTGCAAAAGAATTACAAAGTGATTAATGAAAAGTTTGGGGATGGTATAACCAATTCCAGAAAGATTGCTGTCTGGAGCAGGATTTCCATCTTGGTCAGTGCTCTGGGTGTTGCCAACAGGTCTCCCAAAGACTGTAAAGACAAGTGGGCTAACACCAAGAAGGTGGCTAAGAAGGTTTTTAACAACCGTAACAAGGAGCAGAGGGCTACTGGTGGTGGTCCACAGCCAAAAAACTGAGTCTGGCCATTGAAAGAACAATAGACCTTTGTAAAGACTCAGCTTCTTTCAAAGGTCTTGAAGGAGTTGAAAGTGTACTTGGTATGTATCAGTAACTAATTTATACTCTTTTGTGAATATGTAAAAATAATAAATCTTTAAATGCTATTAATTATTCTCTCCGATTTCATGCAACTTTGTGTTAAAAAAAATCGCCGATTATTTATACCATGTCATCAAAATTTGACAGGTATTTAGCTGATTTATTAATCTTTAATAATGTGTAAGCTTAGTATTTAAATGGCATTCGGCTATATTCAGTTTTACTCAGTGAATAATAAGTATTTCAATTCATTTGGTCAATTATTTATGTCGTCTGCATTCTAGTATTTACGTCCTAAATATTAACCTTGAAAGACGCTCAGCATGCTAATGAACATATTTGTTTTTGAGCCTTATTACCTCATGACACACATTTTTCTAGCGATGGATGATTTCAAATATTGTAATGATAGTTTGGAACAATACATGTTCAGTTCAAATTTTTTGTTTATCCACGAAAGAACCTCCTTGCTGTTATTTTCCTTTGATTTGTAGCCGACAGGACGATGTTTCTCGGACCCTGGCTAACCCGTACCTTAAATTCGATCGTGGCATACGCTCGTAAAGGCCAAGATTTTAACAATTTTAATAATCATCTTTTGTTGATCGTTCAAGATTTGGAAAATAAATATATATAGATGGTGTTAAACTTTGTGGGATATGAGTGAAAAAAATGTGGATAAAAAGGGGGAGGGCTATACAGTGAGAAATGTATGCACAGAAGTGCCACTGGAATAGGTCCTTTTTATTTTGTCAAATATACCGAAGGGGACGCAATATCAACACTGTAAAATGTAGATGGGCCAGCAATTTTCATTTAACAATAAGCAATGTAAAGATTATTTTTTTGACAGCGAGTGAGATTGCGAGTTTAAATCCAGCATGGGCAGGTGCCCTCTAATCCTTGATGATAATTGACTAAGGATTGGATACCCTACCTAATGTCGGGTGTTTACTCCAGCTTCATCCATCAATAAAAACTGACTTCAATGAAATAGCACGATTGTGCTGAAAGCAGCGTTAAACACCAATATTCATTATTCATCAAAACCAATAGATTTGCTAGAAAATTATTTAAAATTGTGCAATACTGCCTTACAATTGAACAGAAGTTGTCTTATGATATATAGTTTTGTTACTGACCGTCTCGTTTTGGTTGTCATTGATGCATATGGTTTGTCAGGCTAGGTCAATGAAAGCAAAGAAAGAATGTCTGACAAAAAAATTCTCTTTAAGTAAGAAAATTTAACAATAGACACACGTCTATTCATCATCATGATAATTATAAAAATAACAATCTCCTTATTATATTTTCTAGATGACAACTCAGCAGCATTGCCAGAGGAGAGTGCAAGTAATTCCCAGGACCTGTTTGATACCCCTCCAAGCCAACCACTTTCCCAATCTGGATCTGAATCCATTCTTCAGCCATTACCACTAATATCGCTTCTACCGGCTGTAAATATCCAGGTGCCACGCCCAGTGGCTGCAGTAGTTGAGCTGAGGACTCTAACAGCACAGAAAGCAGAAAATCCAAAGAAAAGGAAAGCAACTGCTGATGATGTTTATGGGCTTCAGGTAAAATTTCACATTTGCATTTATTTTAGAAATAATCCAAAATAATAAAAATCAATTAACATATTATTGTCTTATAATGAATGGCTCGGTGTTAGTTTGAAGACTGTCATTATACTCGGGAAAATAAAAAGGTAAAATTCAATTATCAACACTAAGAAAAGTTGACTTTTTGGGTCCCCATCGATTAGTTTGTATCATACAGATACAGATCCAGGGGACTAGGGGCCCGGTCAATGCCCTCCCCTTTGTGGTCAGTCAGTACCCGCTTACAAAAAGTTCTGGATCTACCACTGGTTTAGGCAATGATGTGAGACCGTGTATCGATCTTAAATTACACAAAATCAACATCTTTATGAAAATCTTCTAATATAAATATTTAAAATTTATGGTCTTCCAGCTGCTGGCCAAAGCATAGGTCCAACAGGTCATACACTTTATCTGGAAATCTCAATTTCATTCAATACTTCTGTAAATTCCACAAGAGTTGTAAGGTATACAGACACATATAAAGATATATGTTAAAATAATCATATGGATCTACATGTATCATTTTTATTTCAGGTACTGTATTTGAAGGGTGAAATGGAAAAGCAGACAAAAGAGATGAAGAAATTAGACCTTCAGATAGAGTTGCTAGAATTAATGAAACAAGACAAAGAGAATACTCCACTAACATTTTCTCAACTTTTAATGAATTAAAATATTTATTTTTCTTATCAATTAACAATTCTTTGCCAGACAGTTTTCACTTGACCTCGACCTCATTTAATGGATCAGTGAACAAGGTTAAGTTTTGGTGGTCAAGTCCATATCTCAGATACTATCAGCAATAGGTCTAGTATATTGGGTGTATGGAAGGACTGTAAGGTGTACATGTACAACTGGCAGGTGTCATTTGACTTTGTCCTCATTTTCATGGTTCATTGGTCGATGTTTAGTCTTCTTGGTTAATGTTAAGTTTATGTGACAGTTGTAATATAGCTTTATTATGTAAATCAATCGTATCTGATTTTATGCCCTTTATGGGCCCTGTAATTTTGGAAATAAAAATATTCTATTCTATTCTATTCTATATTAAGGACTATCCACATAACATCAATGATTAATAAAGAAGGCTAGATATTTTAGCGTGTGTACTCTTGTTTTAATTCTGGCTATGCATTTATTTGGTATGTTTATATTCGTTCATATCGTTTGCTTTACATCCAGTGGCAAATATTTCATGCATGTTCATGATGAGAACAAATTAACAAAGAGTACAATATGTATAATCAGACCCCTCACACGATTTTGTTATATGCATGGCGTTACACTTATCCATACAACGCAATCAGATTATACATCCCCTTTCCAACCAGATGTGCCGGCATTTTTACACACCCAACAGTCTATGGAAGACCCACTTTGCGACAAAGGTTTCACTGATTGGACGAACAAATTCCAAAGGATGACCTTAAATGTATACCTTAATCAAGCCTTGGGGTAAAATGTCATTCAGTGTACTGATGTATATTTAAGCTAACTTACCAATTATGCTGTGATCGGCAAGGCTTAGATTGTAGGTTTAAGTATTGTCACTCTTAAATGCTCTCAAATAGTCTCTGCAATATATCTGTGACACTCGTCTGCAACTGTCTTTCACACGAGGAAGATTACTCCGCACACACACTTCCGGTTGGACTCTCTGGTTCTCTCGTCCCAGTCCGTACTCGTCATGTCTAGCTTACGTAACCTTACCACACCCTCCCCCCTTTTAAAAGACGGAGGGATGCTCCTGCATCTTCTTTTATTTTTTTAACAGACTTTCTATATGAACACTATGAGCACTAGAGCTTTCTCCTAGAAATAAACTTAATCATCTTCTACTTATCACATTTAACTTAAACGGATAAAAAAAAATTCCAACGCAAAGAAATTTATTTTCCCCGTGCCAAATACCTAGCATTTCTGCATTTCAACGTTATACTTCAAAAAACATATATACATTTCCTCCTTTGCTCCTTTCGCACTGAGCATGGAATAATTAGCGTTAACTTTGTCAGCTGTGAAAATGGGGGGCCCGTGTAAACGGGTACATTTCACAAACTTACATCACCTAACGAATACGATTCACTTTAAATCACTGTACACATTATCCAATAAAAAAAATAATCCAACAATCACATTGTATTGTCCTATACATGTGAACTATTTACACATAAACACTATTGGAGCTAGGCCTGTTCACTTGTACTATATCTGTTAATCCAAAATAGTTCAATAAACATATTTACATATATGTATACCACTATTTGTTCCGTGCATACATCTTATCCACTAACATTTTATATACACAACGAAATAAGTATATGACACTTAAACAAAAATTCTCTGGGCATTCTCCAAGGTTGCCAATGCCATTGTCTGGAGGTCAACATACCTCAGTGTTGCTAGTTTTTCAACCACTTCTCCAACATATATTGGGGTGTTTATTCGTATCCCCCTCGGTGGCATGTATGGTGCATCAGTTTCTGCCAGTAGTCTGTCGACAGGGATGTAGCGAAGAGCCTGAATCTGTTGTTGGTTGAATTTTGTTATGAGGTGTGTAAATCCAAAATATGTGTTTCTAAAATTTGAAAGCCATGAAGTTATTGTCTCTTTATCGCTCGTAAAACAGTGTAATATAAAAATTTGATCTGGATGACAACGGTGTTTAAAAATTTGTAAAGCTCTGTAATACAGGTTTTTGGAATACGTATCTTGTCTATTGCTTCTAATGTGTAAAATAAGTGGCATTGTTGGTTTAATCCATTCGGTTATTTCTTTTAAAAATTGTTCTTGTCTATCTAAATTTGCCCTGCCAGGATTCATGCTGCTGTCCAGCCCCACCTCACCTACTGCTGAAACACGCGAGTTGGTCACATATTCAAAAAATCTGCCTACTGACTGTGGTGATGCTTCATATATTTTCTTGGGGTGAAGTCCAATAGCCACTTTCCATTTTGAATCAAACGGAACTGTCTCCGGATACGTTTCTGGGTCGCAAAATATTAACAGGCCACCTTTTATATTTACTGGCACTACTGGAGGTCTTTCCATTTGCTCTCCGAGCCAACGCTCTATGGTAATAGCGGTCGGATTACCAGATATTCTGGTACTGGCACGATCCAGATGAAAATGAGAGTCAAACACATCCAGCACACTCCTCTTCTGTACACGTAGTTCACTGGAGTGCTCCTGTTTGGATCTTTTTACAGGGATAACTGGTTCATCTGATGTCCCTCTTTTAAGTTTCACTATTCTTCTGTCGGACTCTACCAGTGGTGTATCCTTTATTGTCGGTGTTTCTATCTCATTTGTCTCTTCATCTATGTCGACATTCAATTCTTCTCTCATGGCAAGCACTCTAGCAATGAGAGAGTATGTCTTGGCATATTCAAGTGGCGATTTTTCCAAGTTTTCAATATTGTTCATGAATTCCAGCCCAAAACACATATATGCTGATAGCTGTTCATTCAGCAAATACTGGCTAAACAAAACCTGGTATCTCCAGTGAACTAACACACAAGGTGACACTATTGGCCTAAGAGCATACCTGTCTGGTTTGCGCCATTTCAGCTCCTCACAAAGCCCTTCCATCTGGATCCTTGCATTAGAGAGGATCTCACTTCTCTTGGGTATCATTTTGGCAATGTTGTTATTTGCCCATCTTATAAGCTCGGTCATAGAACTGTGTCCAGTCAGACACTCACTTAGATACTGTAGCACATTACCCCTCAGTTGATGGACCTCTGCTAATCTTTCTTGCCTCACTGGTGGTTGTGGATTGTCCCACATGATGCGCGGCATGTGGATGTGCTGCACATGAAACTTGAGTTTTCTTCCCACAAAATCGCATCCCTCAAATGGACATGGTGAGTTCCGAGGATCATCCTTCTTTTCTTCAACTTGTAAATGCAAGCTACCTTCTGATATTTCTTCATATACCGAGTTGTTATTATCATCCCTCGAGCTGTCATCCCAGTCGCTATCACTCTCAATCGCATCCAGCTTGAACGTTCTTCTTACTTCAATATTCTCTGTCATCTTTGGATACCAACGAGGTTCTGTTGTTTCAGATTCCGATGACTCAATATTCTCACACTGAGACAGTAAATTTCTAATATTGGTCAAGTCTTCCTTAACAATGCATGTGCGCTCCTTTTGAATAATTTGTTCATACGTCCATGTTGGTAATTTAGATGGTAAATCTGACTTTGGAATCTGTTCATTCACTACAATGTCCCCAGTGGTTTCATCATAGCCAATATGAGGATTATCCTCAAACTCATCCATATCCGCCACAGAATCTGTCCCTATACTCTCTGCATCTAACAACGTGTCTTCAGAACTTGAAATGTCCTCAAAAACAATTTCCGCCTTATCACTGTCCATACTTAAAATGACCACTTCCCTCGAGTGCAGTATGTGACCGTCTACACGGTAAAGCACTTAATACTAACTCAAACTATCCGTATATATATATATATTTACACTACGCAAAAAAATAAAAAACGCAAACGTACACAAATATATGAAAAAATGTCAATAAAAATGTCAATGTCAACACAGTCAAAACTGGATAAATCCTGAAATATAAAGAATACAATAATTATAACTCCTATATACACTATCACTTTGCACGGCCCACTATATATCATTCGGTGTTTGACATTTCGGACAGTGATACGTCGCGAAAGTCTCGGCCACTTCTGGAGTGACATTTACGCAAGTCCCATGATACCAGTCGTCGCAAAGGTCGCACTGTATCATGAACGCACCTTGATCCCCTTTTCTACAAATGCAATAAATGTCTCCATTATCTACTAAAATATTTTCACCATCCCTTAACTGATTTTGCGCTCTTTTCAGCCAAGCCGGAATATTGCGATCATTGCACTTTTTCATTCGGTCATGATTTATCACGAACACTGACTTCTCTAGTTTTACTCTATAAACATATGACGTAATTTTCTCAACTATTATACCTGGTCCTTTCCATGGAGGGTCAAGTTTCTTACACCGTCCTTTGACACTTGCAGTATCTATGATATATACTAAGTCACCTGGAACATATTCATTTTTTCTCATCTTTATATCATAGTCCCTTTTCATATATTCCTGCGAAGTTTTAAGTTTTTGACGCGCGATTTCATGCGCTTGTCTGATCTCTTCAATCAATCGACTGACATATGCCTCCTCGCATTCATCACTCTCTTCTGTTGGTGGTCGAAAAACTAAATCTATTGGCATGTTTACCTCTCTTCCAAGCATCATTTTATTAGGTGTCATTCCTGTCATTCTGTTATCTGATGATCTAATAGCACTAGCAAGTTGTGGGAGATATTCGTCCCAATCCTTTTGTGATTTGTTCACGAAACATCTTACAATGTCCATCAGAGTCCGGTTATACCTTTCTACCTGACCATTTGCAGATGGTCTATAAGCGGTGGTCCTTGTTTTATGTATCTGTAGAGTTTTACACACCGATTTAAACAGATTGCTCTCAAAATTTCTCCCTTGATCGCTATGTATAGAGAATGGACACCCGAAACGTGTGAAAAACTCATTCACAGCTGCTTTTGCTGTTTCTTCAGCTGTTTGTGATGGTAGAGGTATAATTTCTACCCATTTAGTAAACTGGTCTACCATAACCAATATATTTGTATTTCCCCTTGTTGTTTCGGGTAACGGTCCTAAGAAGTCTATATGAACTCGCTCCATGGGTGCTCCTGCATGATACGGGGTCAATGGACATCTTGCTTTTCTCGTTGGCTTTTTGTTCTTATTACAGACATTACAGGTCCTAACATACTCTTTTATCATGTCTCCCATTTTGTACCAATAAAATTTCTTTTTAACTCTACCTGTTGTTCGGTCTATACCTTGATGTCCAGTTATTGGAAGGTCATGATTTAGAATCAATACCTCCTGAATATATGCCTTTGGAACAACTAATCTAACCTGATCACTCTTTGATCTATTAAAAAGTACTGCCTTATCTAAAAAGAATTGTTCTTTATTGACTAAATATTTCTTGGCTGCTGGTCCTGCCATGTACACTATATTATCTGGTGGTTCTTCCTCTTTTTGTAGCCAGTGTAGTATCAACTGCAAGTCTGGATCCATTGCTTGTTCAGATGACAACTGGTCAGTTGTATACTGAATTCCAAATGCACTTTCTTCAGTTAAAGATGCGGTGTTCGCTAAAACTCCGTCTAAAACCATAGTTGTTGTATTACACTCCCTTGATCCTTCCTTAGCTCCCTGAATTACACCAGATGTACTACCGGGGTACTCTTTTTCTCCTGATCTATTGACATTATGTTGGACCGCAGCTAACGGTATCACATTGTCAATTGTTCGGAAATCCTGCCATTGTTCATGAACTTTAACACAATACTTACATCCTCCACACGGAAGAGATTCTGGATTCACAGAAATTGACATTTCCGGGCAAGGTTTTCCAGCAATCTGTCGAGACAAACCATCCGCGTTAACGTGTTGTCTTCCTGGGCGATGTTTGATTTTCATATGGTATTGACTTAAAACCTCTAGCCATCGTGCTAGCTGCCCCTGTGGTTCTTTAAAACTTATCAGCCACTGTAAACTACTATGATCAGATCTCACTATGAATTCTCGACCTAATAAATAGTGTCTGAAATGCTGTGTGAATCGAACTACTGCCAGCAATTCTTTGCGTGTGGTGCAATATCTACGTTGAGCTGGTGACAATGTGAAGCTTCCATAGGCCACAACGCGTTCCTTACCATCTTGCACTTGCAATAACTCAGCGCCTATGGCCATATCAGAGGCATCCGTATCCAAAATGAACTGGTCAGTTGAATTTGGTAACGTTAACACTGGTGTGGTCTGTAACGCACTCTTCAGTACGTCAAAAGCCTCCTGTTGACTTTGGTCCCATCTAAATGGTTTCTTTCCTGTTATCTCTGTTAATGGTTTAGCTATTTTAGAGTAGCTCTTAATAAAATTGCGATGGTAATTAACAAAGCCGAGAAACTGCTCTACTTCTTTCGTGTTACTCGGTATTCTCCAATTTTTTATCACTTCTACATACTCTTCCCCGATTGCCATACCCTGTTTGTTGACTGTTCGGCCTAAAAAACTTACTTCCCTTTTGCACAAATCACATTTCTTCGGTTTCAACGTTATTCCGTACTCACGGAAGCGTTCAAACACAGCCCTTAGATTTTGGATATGATCACTGAAATTTCTCCCCATGACAAGAATATCGTCCAAAAAACACAGTACAATTTGCCAAGTAAGACCCCGCAATACTAAATCCATAGCACGTGCATACGTGGATGGTGCATTGCAAAGTCCAAAACTCATGCGCGTAAACTGAAAAAGTCCGTACTTTGTTATGAAGGCGGTCTTTGCTTGGTCTTCCTTTGCCATTTTTACCTGCCAATACGCGGTATTAGCGTCTAACTTCGAAAACCACTCATTTCCGGCGAGTGTATCCAGACATTCCTCGATTAATGGTAACGGATAAACATCTTTTTTCGTTACAGAGTTGAGTTTCCTGTAATCAATCGCGTAGCGCACTTTCCCGTCTGATTTTCTGATCAAAACTGGCGCTGACGCCCATTCAGACATACTTGGTTCAATTACCCCAGACTTTAACATTTTCGCTAATTGTTGTTTTTCTTCTTCCACAAATTGTAACGGTGTTCTTCGCATTCTTTGTTTGATTGGTTGTGCTTGTCCCGTGTCAATACTATGTTCTACTCCTCTGAATGTACCAATGTCAAATTCATCTTTTGAAAATATGTCGGTGTATTCTGACAATAGCGCTTCTAACTGTTGTTTTTCATTTTCTGATAAATTCACACTAGAGCTATCTAATAACTGTCTAATTTCAGGAGATAACTCTACCTGCCCTTCTTCACTAACTTCTGTGATTTGATTCGTTGACACACTGGGTTCAATTTCATTAACCACTTCTGCTTTTGCAATAACAGAATTTTTCTTGAGTGTATAATATCTGTCACTAGCGTTAACCAAACAGATACTAGGTTTATCCTGATTGTTATAAAGACATCTTGGAATTAAAATTGGCAAATGTTCATCACATGGTTCAATTATATACCTTTCAAGTTGGTTTTCTAACTTCGCCTGCACGTGTACAACTGAATGCGGCGGAACTACAGTCCTTTTTCCAATTACTACTTTGGATACAACAGGTATACTTCTTCTCGGTCCAGGGGACATTTCTAACATTTCTCCTCCTATATTGAATGTGAGCTTTTCTAGGTCAACCGTTACCCTATACGCCACCATGAAGTTCAAACCTAACAACATGTCATCATCTATTGGCGCCACATACACATCTGTTTCATAAAGTTTTGTACCAATCCTTAATTTCACTGGACCTACTACTAAGGTCTTCATTTTCATGCCCCGGCCGGCAGCATGCATAACCGTCTCTCTCAACATTGGCGGTTTCTTCTTGAGTGATTCAAAAACTTTATCTGAAATAATGGTCACTTCCGCAGCGGTGTCTACAGCCGCCACCAACGGTGTATCTCCTAACTCTAAGCTCAATCTCAAAAGAGATGAATTACCTAACTGCATGGTTGTAAATATCCTCTCGGAGCCATCAGTCACTGTACTTGTTTCACTGATATCCACCTGGTTACCTACGTCTATTCCTGTTGGGGGATGGACCGTAGTTAACGGTATTTCCACAGTTGTTTTTTGTCCCTTTTCTTCCACTGATTTAATATCAAAAACATTGTCAACTTTATTTCCAACACTTTCCTCCTCACAAACTTCTGGTTTTCCACACACTGTTGTATCGGTGTCAACATCGTTAAATGTTGTTTTATCTGTGTGAACATCGTTAAATGTTTTATCACTTTGTACATCGTTAAATGTATTTACACTCTTAACATCGTTAAATGTTTTTTCGGTGTCAACATCGTTAAATGTTGTTTTGTCTAAATTGATCTTTTCATTTTGGCGATTTTCAACAGTGTGGGACGGACCAACGCCTTTTAGCCCGACCCTTTTAAGTTTAAAGCCTCTTTTGGTGTTTCATTAGACTTTGGACAAAACTTTGCAATGTGTCCCAACTCGTGACAATTATAGCACTCCCATGTCGATCTATCTCTTCCTTGATTTTGGCGCGGTCTGTACTGCGACCTGCCTTGACTGCTTGTTCCGGTTTTCTTGATTTGATTGATGGTATCCTTCATGTATTCCATTTCATTTTCCCATTTTCTCTCCATCCCTTTCATTTCTGCTTGTACAGCCTGGATGTTTTTATCAACACTGCTCTGAACATCACCAATATTTGACTGAATGTGCTTCAAATTACGGTCAACATTCTCAGTCAATTTATCTATGCTCTGGACTAATTGCTGTTGAGAATCCATCTTCACATTATTCACTTGGAATGCATTTTCCTCAAAATTTTCACTATTTGGCTCTTGGATCTCCCGTGTATTACGGGTACGCACATCCTGACCAAACAAGGCTTTGTCATTGTATTGTTGCCACTTGATTCGTTCCAATGCCTCATCTACTGTTTTAGGTCGAAAAGATGCTGCTACACTTCCTGCATGCTTATCCACAGTACCATGGCACAATTTCGTGATAACCTCACTTGTAACAAATTCTTCTGGCAACTCTCCAAACGCTTTGTCCGCCAAACTCAAAAGACGCTCTGCCCAATCGTCTAGGTCTTCTCCAGGGGATTGTCGTGCACTTTGGAACTGGATTCTTACAGTCTCTGTTAATTTTCTCAAATTAAATCTCTTCTCCATACATTTCACCAGTTCAGCATATGATATGTCCTTATTACGGCGCACACGCCCCAAGCAAAATCTTGCTGCATTCCCTGTTACTGCCCAACATAGATGTGCCCGTTTATCTTGTTCACTTAATCCTGCTACATCTGCATACATTTCAAACTTGCCCAAAAAGGATACCCAATCATCTCCCTTGTCTGTGCCATCATACTTGAGAGATTTCAACGGGGTAGTAGAAGCCTTATTAGTCATTGATCTTGAAATATTGGCTGCTGTACTTGGCGCAAATGTTTGGCTAGGATATTGACTGCCTATCCCATAGCCAGATGGTTGTTGAAAAGTTGTCATTGTTGGAGCTGCTGTATTGATTGGTTGTGCATTGTAACAGTAAGTACCTGTTGGTGCTGGTCTCAAAGTACTCCATACTGTGCTTGGCATTCCAGGCATATTTGGTGCTGAAAACACATTACTACCTGCTGAAACTGAACCTGGCAACATAGTTTGTAGTTGTGGTGTAAACTGTGGGGGTGCGACAGGGCGCATTACTGACTGTCCCACTTTACGCTTTCTCTGAGCAATGCCTGTGCTTACTGCTTTTGGTCGGAATGATAATGTTGGTTTTTCATGCCTGTCTACCGGACTTGAATAGCTTCTCGGAGCCACTTGTTCAAATTTTGGTACACTATCCAGAACTTTGCCCGTTTTCACGGGTTCTTGCACAAGATCAAATTTAATCTTCTTCTCTTGAGATTCCTGACCCAGCTGCATTTGTGGATATTGAAAACTAAATGCCTTTGGTGGTATCAAGGACTCACTTTTTTCAATAATTGTCTGCAAATTAGGAACTTTTGTCTCCTCCTCTTCACCATATTCATTTTGCTCCTCCCCCGAAAAGATGGAACACTTGTCAGCAAAATCCTCCAAATCATCCTCGACATGGTCCACAAATTTAACATCACAAAGAGTGGTGTAGTCAATGAATTGGTGGACAACATCCATTCTTATATGCGGGATAGTCACTAACATTTCTGGTGTTATATCCCCTTGTTTACGCAATTCCCAAATACGGTCTGCAGTAATCTGACCAACGGACGGAATTAACAACAATTCATCATAACCACAAAAATTAACACACACTTTGTCCATATTGATGTCACGTTCTAAATAAGACATCTTGTTTAATGAATTTTATTTTCACTTAACGCACTCAAATTTCACTCAGGATTTATTATGCGAACTGTATACACGAATATAATATTTCACTTTTACTCTTGAAAAAAAATATACCTTTACAATTCAAATTTCAGAAGAAGAAAAATCAAAGTCCCATTTAATAAATTGTTCTCTGAACACTTGTTTTTGTTTTTATCCAAAAAAAATTAATTTTGCCCATTTGACCGTTCTCACGGTGATATGGTTAACAAAAATCTAATTTTCCGACTAACGGCTAAAAAAAAAGACAAAAGACTAAATTTCCAAAAACGTCTAATACTAGGATACTGTGGTTAATTTGCCCGCTTTTTGGTGAAAACTATTTTTTCCTTGACAAAATTTTTCAAAATTTCAAAAATAACAAAAAAACTACTCACTGTTGTTGCAAAATGATATACTGAATCACATTTATCCTTTATTCATGAATTCCACACAGTTATATCCTGTTTAACTGTCGATAGATCATACAACGTGTTCGCGCTCACGAACTATTTTTTTCTGCACTTTCCCTTTGAAAAGCTTTTCACAACACTTAAACCCAGCTCGCAGTCGCCATTTGATGTATATTTAAGCTAACTTACCAATTATGCTGTGATCGGCAAGGCTTAGATTGTAGGTTTAAGTATTGTCACTCTTAAATGCTCTCAAATAGTCTCTGCAATATATCTGTGACACTCGTCTGCAACTGTCTTTCACACGAGGAAGATTACTCCGCACACACACTTCCGGTTGGACTCTCTGGTTCTCTCGTCCCAGTCCGTACTCGTCATGTCTAGCTTACGTAACCTTACCACAGTACAATTAACAATGAGATGATTATTCTGTTACACCGTTCCGTAATTTATACAGTTCGTTTGATTATATTCTTAATCTATTTATGTGTTCCAGTCTAGGAGGATTATTCATCTTTAACCTCATAAGAACATTAAAACATCGTATCATCGCTACCTTTCCCCTGCTCACACGGATCTCAAACCGAACATTGCAAGGTCATACCAGTTCTGGAGAACTTTTCAAAGGACAAACGTCATCTAGGACACAATTCGTGGCTAACCACAGAGTGAGTTGACTTTACAACATTGTTTTTGAAGCCTTCAAATTACTCTATACATATTTGAACATTCTCTCCGTGAAACACTGGAAATTTAACTGCTCTTGAAAGTACAACATTTTCTCGGATTCAACGGACTGTGCTATCTATTACTTTTGACATTTCGTTTTAATAACATTAATTGAACACATTGTAAAATTGTATTTTATTTGTTTTTCAGCTTTTTACCATATGTCAGATTGGTTCATAATTAAAGTATCAGCACCTGATAGTCTTTTCTCCTTGAGCCCAATCGTCGGTTATACTTAATGGTCAGGCCATTACAGTAAAAAGTCTACAACTTGCCTGTTGTGTCTCACAGATAACGCCACTCCACAGCTACATAACAACCTACCTGTTGAGCCCTGCATGTACGCGTCATCCCTTGACGTACAGTAAATTGACAACAACTTGTCTACACATCTCCTGATCAGGAAATACAACGGAGCATCGTTCGTAGCTGTTACATCGACACTACGCAACACAGCGTGTGCGTCCTAGGCAGCAAACCAACAACGTTGAACAAACATTGCCGATTTACATCATGGATCCCAGTCACGCGGAACAGCAAGAAGAGGTTCAGCCCCCAGAGGGAGATGTCACTGAAGAACCTATAGAGAATCCGTCTATAACCACACACTTAGATGAAAATCCCGAGACGAGGCGAGTACGCGACCTCACAGAAAAAGGTAAAGGCGTTTACACAGAAAAACGTAACAAGTTCTGTGAGGAACTAGAGGCCCTTTGGTCAGATATAACAACCCAGTTATTGGAAAGTACCACACCTCCCAATGAACTTCAGCAAGTCTTAACAACTCAGGACAATCTTGTAAAAGCCTGTACAAATTATCGTCGGCTCACAGACGAGTATCTGGACTTCCTAAAAAGGACCAGAACGTTGGACAGTCAAAAAGACATTGACGCATGTAACCTCACATTGGATCTTCGACTGTCCAAAGTGGAACTGGCCATGGACTCTTTACACGAGCATCGCCTCGCCCTAACAAAGGCCAAATCCACTAAAACAAAGACCTCAAAAGGTAAGAAAACCTCACGCAGTGGTAGCTCTAACGTGTCAGACATGTCAAGCCTAGCACGGAGAAAGCGTGCCAAGGCAGAGGCTGCCAAGTCTAAAATAGCCTTTGTAGAGCAACACGCCATTATCCTACAACAGGAAGCAATGTTAGAAGAACAAGCCCTGTTCAGACAAGGTGAAATGGAACAGGAAGCTGCACGCAAACAGGCAGAAATGGAGCAAGAAGTCGCTCAACGTAAACATGAGACTGCCCACAGAAAGATGCAATTAGAACAAGAGGCTATGCGCAGGAAGGCTGAAATGCAACAAGAAGCCGCACGGGTAAGCCGTGAAAAAGCCGAGCTGAAAGCCAAATTTAACCTTCTTGAAGCACAGAGAGAAGCTGCAGCCGCAGAAGCCGAGGCTCGTATCCTGGAATACGATGACAGCCAAGCGTTTAGCGATCTCCCTGACGAAAAGGAAGACCCGCTCCAGCGTGTGCAAGATTTCGTCAATAAACTTCCTGTATCAACTGCTGTAAAGGAAGTAACAGGACCTCAAAAGAAAAAACAAATTCCTGTTAAAATTGAGCTGAGTCATGAAGCACCAGCGTTCGTGCCATCTGTGGCACTGAACTTGCCATCACAAACACCTAAGGTCTTGCCTACACGTGCTAAGTCACCAGATGTTAATGCATTCCCAGATCTGGGAACAATAACTAACATAGGAAAACAGGGCGTTTCAGAAAAGATCCCTGTCTTACACCAAAATCAAGGCGTCGTAGAAGAGATCCCTGTTTCACACCCAAAACAAGGCGTAATAGAAGAGAACCCTGTAGCATACCAGCAACAAATCAATCCCACGTCGGAGATAACTAGATTTCTTTTACGCAAAGACCTATTATTCTCCAGGCTAACAAATTTTAATGACCAGGCAGAATCCTTCCATACATGGAAATCTAGCTTCAAAAACGTCATAGACGAATTACAAGTTTCTGACTCGGAACAAATAGACCTACTGATTAAGTGGCTAGGGCCAGAGTCTGGTAAACATGCCATTAGTATTAGGGCATCAAATGCCAACAACCCTACTAGAGGCCTACAGAGGTTATGGCAAAGACTGGATGAGCGATATGGTGCTCCAGAAATGTTAGAAGCCTCTATCACGAGTAAACTCGTCAATTTTCCTACCTTGACGAACAAAGATAACGCACGTCTTTATGACTTGTCTGATATTCTATCAGAAATAGAATATCACAAGGAAAATCCCAAGCTGGGATGTTTGCTAGCATATTTTGACTCTTCGTCCGGGATAAATCCTATTGTGGAAAAACTGCCATACGGACTCCAAGAAAAGTGGATTACAAGAGCTTCAAGATACAAGTCAAAATATGAAGTTGTTTTTCCACCTTTCACAGAATTCTCTGCCTTCATCAGGGAAATTAGCAAAATTAAGAACGATCCTGGGTTCATCTTTGGGTCAAAGGTAACACCAAATACAAAAGACGCTACGCCAAGGTTCACACCTCAGACGTACTCTAAAGTCAACGTCCATAAGACGGCTGTTGAACAGCAAACTGAAAACAGCAGTCAACAACAAGATCTGTGTATCCTACACAAGACAAAGCATACCTTGAATGAATGCCGAGCATTCCGAGCCAAACCAATCGAGGAACGCAAGGAACTGTTAAGACAAAACAATGTGTGCTACAAGTGTTGTGAGTCAACCACACACAGAAGTCGGGACTGCAACGCAAGTATCAGTTGTAACGAGTGTGGAAGTGAACGACATACCACAGCACTTCACATCACTAGACCACAACAATCTGAAAGTTCCCAGTTTAGCTCACCCAGACAAGCCTACGGCGGGGAGCAGACAGAGTCAGCTGAAACAAAGTTAACCTCTGTAAGTTCGATCTGTACAGAGATTTACAAAGATCATAAGAGCGAGAAATCTTATGCCAAGATATTACCTGTGGACGTGTACCACAAGGACAAGACAAACAAAATTATCAGGATGTACGCCATTATTGACGACCAAAGCAACCGGTCTCTTGCCTCGCCTGAATTCTTCAGTCTGTTTAACGTTCGGGAGAAACCTGAAAACTACTCTCTTACGACATGCTCCGGCAGATAGCTACTTCCGGGAAAAGAGGAAAAGATTTCGTCATAAAATCTGTACATAGTGACGTACAATTTGATCTGCCTACATTAATTGAATGTAATAATATTCCCAATCATCGAGACGAAATTCCTACTCCTGAAGTTGCAATGCATCATCCACATCTGAAAGAACTCAGAGGAAGCATTCCACCAATAGAGGAACGTTGTCAAATTCTTCTCCTTATTGGAAGGGACCTTATAGAGGCACACCACGTCCTTGAACAACGCCTAGGACCATCCCGAACTCCATTTGCCCAAAAGTTGAGACTTGGTTGGGTCATAATTGGAAATACATACATTGACAAGCAAACTTCTCCTATTCAAGTCAACACAAAGATAACTAACGTTTCAATCACGGAATCAGAACAACGTCTTGCCTCAAGACCGGAAATAGCCGTCAAGGACAAGAATCCTATTGTTGTTCAGTATAACGACACAAACTTTCATTCGAATGCCAAGGTCGCTAAATCGCATTCAATGCAATCCCTTGAATGTACAGGACCTAGTACCAAGCCTGGTAAACGCACAAATTCATCTAAAGGGACATCACTCGCGTCACTAAAAGCAAAATCTGTGACTTCTATCTTCTATAGAAAAATCTATAGATAAAGAAAGTTTCAATCCGAAATCAACAGAACCTAAAGTTCATGGAGAGGAAATCAATAGCATTCACAAACCTATTCCGAAAGAAGGACCTCTTGCCAATCTCAATCTGCCATTGCATGAGCAACGTCTTCTACGAGGAGGAAGCAGTATTGTCAAATCTGACTTGAATATAAGTGAAAAGGAACCAGTAGTCTTATCTGGACATCGTCACAGAGTAACACCTTTACTTGGACATTACTACGACAAAATCAAACATAGAGGACGCCACTCTACAGATAGAGCGACTAGATCTGCAGGATTGGACGTTATGACGAAACGCCTAATTTCGTCTGATACTCACAAAGATGTGTCATATCGCCAAATCGGAAGACAACCAACTACTAACTCTTGTTATACTTCGATCTATCTTCGATCGTCATCGCCGTCTAACTACGTTGGAGAAAACAGTTCCCATTATCGATACAGCAGTAATAGAACATTCTACAGAACACAACAATGTCGTCCGAGACACCCTTCTTCTAAAGGACAAAAAACTGTGCCTACCCAGTTTCACGTGGAATGTTCCTTATTAGGAACCTTTATAGTGAAAAATCGTTGAGATCTGATATTTTTCACACGAAATAGTGGACATTTCACCTGTATATATTCAATTTATATTGGGATTAATTCATTTGTGTAAATCTTGTATACATATTCAAAAAATTTATGGAAAAGTGATATCAGATAGACATCAGACGGGGAGTATTCTGTTACACCGTTCCGTAATTTATACAGTTCGTTTGATTATATTCTTAATCTATTTATGTGTTCCAGTCTAGGAGGATTATTCATCTTTAACCTCATAAGAACATTAAAACATCGTATCATCGCTACCTTTCCCCTGCTCACACGGATCTCAAACCGAACATTGCAAGGTCATACCAGTTCTGGAGAACTTTTCAAAGGACAAACGTCATCTAGGACACAATTCGTGGCTAACCACAGAGTGAGTTAACTTTACAACATTGTTTTTGAAGCCTTCAAATTACTCTATACATATTTGAACATTCTCTCCGTGAAACACTGGAAATTTAACTGCTCTTGAAAGTACAACATTTTCTCGGATTCAACGGACTGTGCTATCTATTACTTTTGACATTTCGTTTTAATAACATTAATTGAACACATTGTAAAATTGTATTTTATTTGTTTTTCAGCTTTTTACCATATGTCAGATTGGTTCATAATTAAAGTATCAGCACCTGATAGTCTTTTCTCCTTGAGCCCAATCGTCGGTTATACTTAATGGTCAGGCCATTACAATGATGTTTAAAATAGCGTGACGACCGACACTTCGTAGTGCCAATAACTCATATTACCGCAAGTGTATTTATGAACTCATTATTTGCTAAGCCTTCAATTCACTGACATGTCGAATGCATGTGTTTTGAGAAAAAATAACTTGTATTATTTATCACAATTTTTATATTGGATGAAAAAATAAAGACTCTTGTGTATTAAACATGTATTTCAGTTGAAGAAAACTCTTGCGATATGCTCTCTAATGTGTCTACCATCCTGTTCTCCTTCAAAATTCGGAACTTGCACTGGCTGGTCTTGCTGAACATGTACACCACAAACATCTTCCCCTGTATGTTACTGTTCGGCACATTAAATATCGGTAACGTCCTATATTTATTGATTATTACATGGCATTTTCCATATTGACCCTGGTATCAGCCCTAGACTCCCATATCAAGCCAGAGGGCTTGCTATGGGTCGTGGGCTTATACCACGGACCATATGGAAAATGACATGTAATAATATATTTATCACATATTTTCAAGCAAGAGAAAAAAAAGATAGCATATACCAAATTATGTTTGATATAATTTTCAACTAAAATAATTCAAAAAACATTTAACGAAAAAAATTAAGAAAGGTACGTAGGTGAAACTGGGCGATATTTATCTAAACGCACGCAAGAACACCTGTATCGTTTTAAAAGACCCAATAAATTCAAAAGTATCATTTATCAACATCTTAAGAAGCACAGTCATCCTATTAAATATTTAACAGTTCAACCTTTAGAAGTAGTAAATAAGCAGCCTGGTGAATCTCATTCCAAGTTTGTACGATCACGAAAAATAAATGAATTAAATTGGATTAAAAAATTACAGACAGTCTACCCTCTCGGTCTTAATGATAATATCATGGGAATTGGCAATATATCAAGAACCGATTCTGTTAACATTTTGGATATAGTTTCTAAAACTGTTCGTAAAAATCGTTCTCATGGACGCAGAAAAAATCGCAATCAAAGAAAATTTCGGACCAACCATACAAATATTTCGGACCTAATTTCCATTTCAAAAAACAACGGCAGACATTATCTGTTAACCAAGCTTTGTTCTTTACCTATAAATAAATTAAATAAAATTCTAGAGGATTGCAACACAATTTCATATTACAGTCCTAAGTATGAAATTGTCCAAATTATAATGGCATATTGTTATTCTAAACTGTTTCCAAAAATTGATCGCCCTGAAGATCATAAAAAACATTTTATTAAAATAAAGTATGTCAATAAAGGTTTTGATTTTGTAAATATTGCCGGTATTTTTAACGACCATTCTGTTAAAGACCAAATTCCTGGATATTTTGATAATACTGAACTCCCTCTCATTTGTTATATTTACAAGAAATCTACCCGAAAATATGTGTTTAATTATAGCCAATTGTGTAAAGATGTAAATATCACTGAAAATACACCTATGTCGTGTAATTGCAGTAATTCAGAATACACCTATGGACCAATTTCCCATGTTATAACAGGAGACCTTAACATCGTTCGCGACCGAGAGTTAAAATCATTCCTCAGTAAAGGACCTAAATATCGTCCCCCGTCAACTGTTAACTGGAATGAGTGTCGTAATATCATCAACGACTCACTCCGCGCCTACTGTTTGAAATGGGTAAAACGGGAAAAAGCTGACAAAAAATCTTTGGACTCTTTTTTTAATTCAGTAATGAAGATAGTTGATATTCGAATACAACATTTTAAAGAACATTTTACCCTCAACAAAAACTATAAAAACCCTATTTCGCGTATCAAAAATAAACTAACAGAACTAGCCAAGGAATTTGTTTTTGTCCCGGCTGATAAAGCTGCTAATAATATCATTATTGTTTGACGTAAATTTTATATAGAGGTTCTGCAAAAGGAAATCACGAATTCACCAACATTCCAACTGACTTCATTTTCAGAAAACGACATCTGTAACAAACATAAACTTTTAGCTACTTCTTTACAAGCAGAACCAAACACAATGAAAGTCCCAACTATGTACTGGCTTCCGAAGCTGCACAAAAAACCTTACAAATATAGATTTATTTCATCTTCCAGCCATTGTTCAACTACTAAATTGTCTGTTTTACTTACTAGTACACTTGGTACAATAAAAAACCTGATAATAAATTGTTCAAATAAGGCCTTTGAAAATAGTGGAATTAATTACTTTTGGAGTGTCAAAAACTCGTTGGAAGTACTTGATAAATTGCATGCATATATTGGTGATTTTGAATCTGTTCAAAGTTTTGATTTTTCTACCCTATATACCACTTTGCCTCATATTCTTATTAAGAAAAAATTCACATCCCTAATTAACTGGGCATTTAAAAAGTCGGAATGCGAGTACATATGTTCAAACTCTTTTAGATCATTTTTTAGTAGCAATAAACAAAAGAACTATGTCAATTGGACATGCTTTGATACTATTTATGCACTTGAATTTTTACTTGATAACATTTTTGTTCGCTTTGGAGATTCCGTATATCGTCAAGTTATTGGAATTCCAATGGGGACTAACTGTGCACCACTTATTGCGGACCTGTTTTTGTATTGTTATGAGTTACAATTTATGACTAAAATTAGCAAAGACCCATCAAAACAACATTTGATACAAAAATTTAACAATACTTTTAGATATTTGGATGATATATTGGCTCTAAATAATGACGACTTCAGTATGTATACTAAAGAAATTTATCCTGTAGAACTTACTTTAAATAAAGCTAATGACAACAATGACCACTGCCCTTTCCTCGATCTTGATATCTATATCATAAACGGGAAGCTTAATACAAAAATTTATGATAAAAGAGATGATTTTTCATTTCCTATTGTTAATTATCCATTTTTAGATGGTGACGTTCCCTTGTCACCATCTTATGGTGTTTATATATCTCAACTTGTACGATTCGCTCGTGTATGTAACAATGTATTAGATTTTAGCGAGAGAAATTTATGTATTACTGAAAAATTATTACACCAGGGTTTTCGATATCACAAACTGGTCAAAACATTTACTAAATTTTATCACCGGTATAAGGAAATAATTCGTAAATATAACTCAACATGCAGACATCTTATACGTTCAGGTATTTCACATCCAAAATTTTATGGAAATATTCTTTATAAAGCACAAAAATGTCAGTATTCTCCTCAGAAACTAACAAAACCTTTAAATAGACTTATTAAAAGGGGATATAGTTACGATACTGTTGTCAGGTCATTAAAGATTGCATATTTTGGCTTTAACATTGATTCACTGATAGGGTCTTTGCATCGGAACTAAACACATTTATTTTTAAAAAAAACAGTTGTTGGCATGACACGGGTTATGTTCTTCTCATATATTTTATGATAGTATGATACTAAACCCCTAACGGGAGGGATTGTACCTGATATTCATATGATGAAGACATAATCTTTCAATCAGTTTAATTGAGGTCTGGAGCTGGCATGTCAGTTAACTGCTAGTAGTCTGTTGTTATTTATGTATTATTGTCATTTTATTTTTTTTATTTTGTTACTTCTTTTGACATCAGACTCGGACTTCTCTTGAACTGAATTTTAATGTGCGTATTGTTATTGTTTTACTTTTCTACATTGGCTAGAGGTATAGGGGGAGGGTTGAGATCTCATAAACATGTTTAACCCCGCCGCAATTTTGCGCCTGTCCCAAGTCAGGAGCCTCTGGCCTTTGTTAGTCTTGTATGATTTTAAATTTTAGTTTCTTGTGTATAATTCGGAGTTTAGTATGACGTCCATTATCACTGTACTATTATGCATATTTTAGGGGCCACCTGAAGGACACCTACGGGTGCGGGAATTCTCGCTACATTGAAGACCCATTGGTTGCCTTCGGCTGTTGTTTGCTCTATGGTCGGGTGGTTGTCGCTTTGACATATTCACCATTTCCTTTCTCAATTTTAATTTTATACATAACAGTGAGTAAGCAAAGTTCGCATCACAGTGAGTAAACAAAGTTTTGTGAAAAGTTTAACAAATAATAAACAATAAATATATTCATTGTAAATATTAAACGACTTAAAGTGTTACATTTCCAATAAAATTCTGAGGAAGAATACACCATATCGCTACTACGCTACTATGATTTGGAAACATGTTCCGCTTGAACTTTCGATTTCATACAACAATCACTTTTTGATTGTTGCGTCATATATTTTCTAAATTCTTTATGCCGTCAAAATTATACGGGAACTTTTGTGTTTTCCACTGTTGATTTTTACATTTTTTTCTACTACAGCAGATTCGTAACTTTCTAAATTTCTTTTCATTGCGTTCTCATTTTTTTCATTTTTTGTATCATGAATTAACATACATCGTCATTTGATCTGTGAGAAACTCCTCCTGATCGTCTAGCTGCTTCGGCTGACAACTTGTTTACATAGTTTTTGATTGACAAAGTTAAACTCGGGGGACTTGATATGGATATCGAGGGCTGATATCGATATTGGCCCCGAGGGCTGATAACCAACCTTTACTTCCGGCTATTATTGGCCATGCAAACACGTACATATCAGTACAAAATATGTGATAAGTTACTGTTCAACACGGCCCCTAATATCGACAAAGTCTCATAAAAAAGAAGATGTGGTATGATTGCCAATAAGACAACTGTCCACAAGAGACCAAAATGACACCTACATTAACAACTATAGGTCACCGTACGGCCTTCAACAATGAGCAAAGCCCATACCGCATAGTCAGCTATAAAAGGCCCCGATAAGGCAATGTGAAACAATTCTAACGAGAAAACTAACGGCCTTATTTATATCAAAAAAAATAACGAAAAACAAATATGTAACACATAAACAAACGACAACCACTGAATTACAGGCTCCTGACTTGGGACAGGCACAAACATAAATAATGTGGCGGGGTTAAACATGTTAGCGGGATCCCAACCCTCCCCTAACCTGGGACAGTAGTCATCTATGTATGTTACTGTTCAACACATCCTTTATGTCTTAAATATTATTTTTTTGTATGCAGCGTTTTGCTTTGGATTTTCCTATAGGGGAGGGGGTACACGTTCAAATCATTAATCTGATTATGCCTTCATCAAGAACGTCCAACAGTTTAAAAGCAAGCTTGTAGATATACTTTTTCTCTTATTCTTGCTCGATTTATGGTTTTCCTGACTTATTGATTATTTTTATCTAATCAACGTGTAAAAAAAATTTAAACAAACAAACAATACGGACTAGTTAGAGAAATGTACACTAGTAGTTTGACTTTGAGACATGAAAAAAGGCGACCATTGCTGATGACGTCACATAGAAAGATCACATATGTTTGCAAGTCGTTCGAAAAGAAAAATTAAAATTGTGTTTCATATCGTATAAACGCATTAGAGAAACAGATTCCACCACCAAATCTCGTGCAATACGATATTTCTAGACAGTTAAATTTTATATTTTAAACTCTCGGCCAGCCTCGCGATTTAAATTTGAAAACAGTCTCGAGAGGATAAATATCGTATCACACTCGATGCAGTGGAAGGAGCTATATATAAAGCCATATGACATGTCACAAACGTCATAATAAATGAATCGACAGTGATATCTAGAACACTTGCATAACACGCAAATACAGCTCAACAAAAAGCTTCATACTGTGACTCGCAGTCAATATTAACACGCCGACAACAAGAAAATCGATTCATTGGGTTGTACTTGCAAATTCGTCAATATTCAACCAAACAAGAGTTTCTTCTTTCTCAAACAAACCGGGGAAAAAACGTCATAAGTTCGGGGAAACTTATCATCGTAGATTCATTTGTTATGGAGTCTGTGATCTGTTTGGGTCAGAGTTATTTTGAAAGGTTGTGTCAACGTATTTAATGTCACAAAGCCGTTACATGCAATTTATAAAACAGCAGGGCAAAGTGATACAAAGAATTTGACGACTGATAATAAGCGTTTGAATGATTACAATAAAGCTGTGTGTTTATATAGTCCTAAACTAACAGTACTTTTGAAAAATGTCACTTGTCTAAAATATTCATTCCATGAAATTAGCTAAGTATTCATGATATGACATGCCAATCACTAAGGAAGTGTGCGGAGTGCTCACAGATCCTCACAGCAAAAAAAAAAAACACCAAAAACTAAACAAACAAACAACGCGGACTAGTTAGAGAAAATTACACTAGTTGACTTTGAGAGATGAAAACAGTCGTAATTCGACTGTAACCTCGTTTTACAGAGGAAAATGAATGGAAAGTTGTGTTTAATTTTCAAATTATTCTGCCAAATTACCTAAATGAAGAACAAATCCGTTATTCTTTGGCATGAACATCCGCAAGTCAATCACATAACGGTAACAGCTGTAAAATTGATTTCAGAATTCCTTAGACAATGACTGCCAATCGAAAGAAAAAAGTCGTTCAATTTTACAGTAAATTTCAAATCAAAAATAGTTCAGACAGATAAAATTAGAAGTAAAATGATTGGAGTTCTTCCAATTGTTATGAGGATTAAGAAATTTTATATTTATTACGTTCATTTTTACAAAGAGTAACACGCATTATATAACATAAAAATACCGGACAAGTTTTGTTATTCTAATGTTGATGTGTTATTTATATCCTCTACACGTTTGATGTATATTGATGAACAAATCTTATGTAGATTTAAGAGGGCCATTATATATAGAGGTCATCATATATAGAGGTCATTATATATAGAGGTCATTATATTTATATTGATGTTTGTAAGTATTTTTGCAATCTTGTATAAAAAAAATGATGAACTTTGATTTGTTGATTTATAAATTCCATTATGCATTTTAATTTTATGTTAGTCAAGAGCATTGATACCTCGTTATTTAGTTCAGGTTTCATATTTAAAAGTCAGTCTCCACGACTGTCAGACGTTAGGTCACTTATTTTTTCAAACATAATATTTCTGCATGTATCGTTTTGGTATTACTGAATTTTACCTTTTTCATATTAAGCTTGCTTCATATTCATTTCCTGAATCTGCTTTCCGTAAAATTGATCTTTTTTAATTTTAGTGATTTAATTTTTTTATGAAATGCATGAATTTTTGCTTAATTGGGAATCTTAACTCAAATACTTGAATATCAAGTTCTGAAAATTGACTCCATGGTCTTTACAAGATTTCACCGAGCCATTCCTGATATTGTATCATGCTCTGCAGCTGACGTCATGCAAATTAACAAAATGCTATTGATTTCAAATTCTAGTTATGATCTTAGACTACGTTATGATCCCTCAAAATACACACACTTCCAGTTTGGTTCATAATCTTTATTTAATATCAAACATTTATTTGTTGAGACAAAAAATCGTAAATCTGTATTTCTTTGTTTAAAATATTTTCGAGTTATTTAGCCCTGACCCGTTTTACTTGAAGCAAAACGATCCCATTTGTCATTTTTATATCGTGACTTATACCTTTTTGTTTATCATTCTGATTAAGCGATATTATTGATTTACAAACGAGATATGTATTGTTATCACTTTTATCGTATGTTTTCTTCATCAATTGTGATGTAATGAAAGACAAGTTGTTGTATTGCCGTGATTTATTTACTGACTTCCTAACATTTTATTTACAAGGGTTCATCTCATCACAACATCAACTATGTTTCAGTTTTCTCTATTATACACAAATAACAGAGATATTGAGTTTGATGAGACAGCCATCCAACTATACGACAACGTACGAGACATCTCGAGTCGAGTTTACATCCCAGCTCCTTTGTTCTAACAGGGGTGATCTGAGCCGGATCACCCCTACCAGATCACCCCAGTTTAAGTTTCTTTGATATGCATGCTTTCCTTTGTTCTGTAACATTTTGGCGGGAATGTCAAATTCAGTATAAAACTTATAATTGATTATACGGAGAAGACTATCAAAATTCACGTAGAAAAAATCCAGTGCATATGCTGGGATTCGAACTGAAGACCTTTAGCATATCAAGCCACGGCACATACCACTTCACCAGGACGACTGGATACGAACTATCAGAAATTTAACATACCTAAAGGAAGCAAGATACTTTTATAACTGGGGAGAGTTGGCAGACCTTTACTCAGTGGGGTTTAAACCCTTTTCGTTTAATAAATGAGTTGTCAGACTGATTGTTCAATTTGATTTCACACTTTTTTAAAGTTGGGCGATTCTTTTGATAGTTTTGATTTTTCTACTCTTTACACTACACTTCCACACTATCTTATTAAACAAAAGTTTTCCTATTTAATTAAATGGTTGCTTGGTAAAGCTGAATGTAGATATATTTGCTGCAACTCATTTAAAGCCTTCTTCTCTAATGAGAAAGGTAAATATGCTAGATATACTTACTGGAGGTGTGATGAGATGATTGAAGCTATTAATTTTCTCCTTGATAATATTTATGTACGTTTCGGCAACAAAGTTTATCGACAGGTTGTAGGTATCCCCATGGGCACTAATTGTGCCCCTTTAATAGCAGACTTGTTTTTGTACTGTTATGAATCACAGTACATGACTAAACTCAGTAAAGACCCGTCGAAATTTCATTTAATTGATAAATTCAACAACACTTACCGTTATCTTGGATGATATTTTTTAGTTAAATAATCAAAAAATTTCCTCAATATACTGCTCAAATTTACCCCAAGGAACTTACTTTAAATAAATCAAATTTATTCGGTAATAACTGTTCTTTCCTGACTTTAGATATTTTGGTTTTAAACGGGAAACTCCACACTAAAATTTACGACAAAAGAGACGATTTTTCGTTCCCTATTGTTATTTTTCCATTTATAGATGATGATGTTCCTTTGGCACCATCTTACGGTGTTTATATTTCACAACTTGTTCGCTATGCCCGTGTCTGTTGTGACATTTTGATTTTAACGAACGCAACCTATGTTTTACTGGTAAATTATTATAACAGGGATATCGTTACCATAAATTACTTAAAACCTTTACTAAATTTTTCCATAAATATAAAGATTTGGTATTGAAGTTTGGTTGTACCTGTAGAAAACTTATTTCAAACTGGATAGCACATCCTCATTTTTACGGAAATGTTGTTTACCGTGCCCGGAAATTTAGAACTTGTCGCTCCTTTGAATAAACTTATTTTAAAAGGTTACCTATTCAACACTGTAATACGATCATTGAATATTGTTTTTATGGTGCTCCTTTGAACAAACTTATTCTAAAAGGTTACCTATTCAACACTGTAATACGATCATTGAATATTGTTTTTATTGGTATAAATATTGATTTTGTTATCAGTAAATTAAAAGCTAATTAAATATTACTAGTATGTTTATTCATGGATCTACAATCTGTCGATACCTGTAACTTGGCATTTCACAAGGTCATGTTTTTCTCTGGCTGTTTATGACGTCTTTACACTAAATCCATTGGATGTTAGATGTGTACGGATTGATAGTTTAGTCTTAGATGCATGATTTTTTTTATTGGTTGTTAGTGGCTTTGAACTAGCTGTCAGATAACTGCGAGTACTCTCAGATCTGTTCATTGTGTCTTTTTGTGTCGGGATGTATAAGTACCCGACCACGTTGTTATGATAATGTAATTATTAGGTCTTTCCACCTTTCCGTGGAAAGACCTATTGAATTTGTTCTGATTATTAGGTCTTTCCACCTTTCCGTGGAAAGACCTATTGAATTTGTTCTGATTATTATTAGGTCTTTCCACCTTTCCGTGGAAAGACCTATTGAATTTGTTCTGATTATTAAGTCTTTCCACTTTTCTGTGGAAAGACTTATTGTTTTTGTTCTGATTATTATTAGGTCTTTCCACTTTTCCGTGGAAAGACCTATTGATTTTGTTCTGATTATTAGGTCTTTCCACCTTTCCGTGGAAAGACCTATTGAATTTGTTCTGATTATTATTATTATTATTTTTTTTTTTTTTTTTCTTCCGCCTAATTTTTTTTCTTGCGTATTATTGATGTTTCAAAAGATGTCGCTTAGATATTTGGAATATGATATCGTATAGTTTATACGCTTTCAAAATTTACAACTGTGTAACAAAATACTTTGCGTTGTAAGAGTTATCTCCCCAAACACTGTTTTTCTTGTGGCCACTACTCCTTCGCAACCGTTAAAGAATACGACAAATTTATTTTACCAAATTGCTCGTTACATCTTCAGGATTAGGATATTCATTTGGACCGAAGCTTTACGGAGACTCCATATGAGAGTTATTCCCCCTTTTCCATTTAATTAAGTGATATGCATTTCTAAATGGTAAACCATAAGTGATAATGACATAGGGTCATTAGATTTGAGGTCCTTGGTCCAAAAAAATAAAAATGAGGTCAAGGTCAAAGGTCAAGGTCATATTCTAAATTTTGATTTTGGCTTATTTTCATTTATTTTCAAATACCTTCTGACATATCGACAAATAATTTTTCATAAATTGTTAGTCGCGACATGTTCTTACTTGTATGTTTTGGTTGAAAGGGTGCGCAGACAATAAATTGGAGTTTTTGCCCATCTTACATTTAGAATTACGCGTAAAGTGATATTACTAATAAACCAAACATATTAAAGACCTAGGGTCTTTTGATTTAAGGTCCTTGGTTTGTGAACTTGAAATTGAGGTCAAGGTCATAGGTTAATATGACGTTCTAGATTTTGACCTTTGCTTTAAATTCATATAAATACATCATAAAACCATAGTAACTAACATTTTAAACTGATTTTTCATATTTCAA
>NC_092348.1:3527584-3532584 GCF_963676685.1 Mytilus edulis
TTACGTTGTAAGAGTTGTCTCCCCAAACACTGTTTTTCTTGTGGCCACTACTCCTTCGCAACCATAAAACATTATGACAAATTTATTTTACCAAATTGCTCGTTACATCTTCAGGATTAGGTTGGCTGTTTATACCGAAGCTATATGGAGACTCCATATGAGAGTTATTCCCCCTTATGTATTTGGTATAAGTAATTTGCATTTCTAACTGGTAAACCATAAGTGATAGAGGCCTAGGGTTTTCGGATTTGAGGTCCTTGGTCCAAAAAAATGAAAATAAGGTCAAGGTCAAAGGTCAAGGTCATATTTTAAATTTTGATTTTGGCTTATTTTCACTTATTTTCAATTACCGTATGACATATCGACAAATAATTTTTCATAAATTGTTAGTTGCGACATGTCCTTACTTGTATATTTTGGTTGAAAGGGTGCGCATACAATAAATGGGAGTTTTTGTCCATCTTACATTTACAATTACGCGTAAAGTGGTATAACTCATTAACCAAACATATTAAAGGCCTAGGGTCTTTTGATTTAAGGTCTTTGGTTTGTGACCTTGAAATTGAGGTCAAGGTCATAGGTTAATAGGACGTTCTATATTTTGACCTTTGCTTTAAATTCATATTAATACATCACAAAGCCATAGGAACTAACATTTTAAACTGATTTTTCATATTTCAATATCAAAATAGATCTTTACTAGTGGAAAGACCTTCAATTGTTCTCTGAACAATTGGTTTTTAATTATTATTATTATTATTTTTTTTTTTTTTTTTCTTCCGCCTAATTTTTTTTCTTGCGTATTATTGATGTTTCAAAAGATGTCCCTTAGATATTTGGAATATGGTATCGTATAGTTTATACGCTTTAAAAATTTACAACTACGTAACAAAATACTTTACGTTGTCAGAGTTATCTCCCCAAACACTGTTTTTCTTGTGGCCACTACTCCTTCGCAACCGTTAAAGATTAAGACAAATTTATTTTACCAAATTGCTCGTTACATCTTCAGGATTAGAATATTCATTTGGACCGAAGCTTTACGGAGACTCCCCCTTTTCCATTTAATTAAGTGATATGCATTTCTAAATGGTAAACCATAAGTGATAAAGACATAGGGTCTTTAGATTTGAGGTCCTTGGTCCAAAATGATAAAAATGAGGTCAAGGTCAAAGGTCAAGGTCATATTCTAAATTTTGATTTTGGCTTATTTTCATTTATTTTCAAATACCTTATGACATATCGACAAATAATTTTTCATAAATTGTTAGTTGCGACATGTCCTTACTTGTATATTTTGGTTGAAAGGATGCGCAGACAATAAATGGGAGTTTTTGCCCATCTTACATTTAGAATTACGCGTAAAGTGATATTACTAATAAACCAAACATATTAAAGACCTAGGGTCTTTTGATTTAAGGTCCTTGGTTTGTGAACTTGAAATTGAGGTCAAGGTCATAGGTTAATATGACGTTCTAGATGTTGACCTTTGCTTTAAATTCATATAAATACATCATAAAGCTATAGAAAATAACATTTTAAACTGATTTTTCATATTTCAATATCAAAATAGATCTTTACTAGTGGAAAGACCTACAATTGTTCTCTGAACAATTGGTTTTTAATTTTTTTTTTTTTTTTTTTTTTTCTTCCGCCTAATTTTTTTCTTGCGTAGTATTGATGTTGCAAAAGATGTCGCTTAGATATTTGGAATATGATATCGTAAAGTGTATGCGCTTTTAAAACTGACAACTGCGTAACCAAATACTTTGCGTTGTAAGAGTTATCTCCCCAAACACTGTTTTTCTTGTGGCCACTACTCCTTCGCAACCGTAAAAGATTACGACAAATTTATTTTACCAAATTACTCGTTACATCTTCAGGATTAGGCAATTTATTTGGACCGAAGCTTTCCAGAGACTCCATATGAGAGTTATTTCCCCTTATGTAAATAATATAAGTAATATGCATTTCTAACTGGTAAACCATAAGTGATAGAGACCTAGGGTCTTCAGATTTGAGGTCCTTCGTCCAAAAAAATGAAACTGAGGTCAAGGTCAAAGGTCAAGGTCATGTTCTAAATTTTGATTTTGGCTTATTTTCACTGATTTTCAAATACCGTATGACATATCGACAAATAAATTTTCATAAATTGTTAGTTGCGACATGTCCTTACTTGTATATTTTGGTTGAAAGGGTGCGCAGATAATAAATGGGAGTTTTTGCCCATCTTATATTTAGGTTTACCCGTAAAGTGATATTACTCTTTAACCAAACATATTAAAGACCTAGGGTCTTTTGATTTAAGATCCTTGGTTTGTGACCTTAAAATTGAGGTCAAGGTCATAGGTTAATAGGACGTTCTAGATTTTGACCTTTGCTTTAAATTGATATTAATACATCATAAAGCCATAGGAACTAACATTTTAAACTGATTTTTTATATTTCCATATCAAAATAGATCTTTACTAGTGGAAAGACCTTCAATTGTTCTCTGAACAATTGGTTTTTAATTATTATTATTATTTTTAGGTCTTTCCACCTTTCCGTGGAAAGACCTATTGAATTTGTTCTGATTATTAAGTCTTTTCACTTTTTTGTGAAAAGACTTATTGTATTTGTTCTGATTATTAAGTCTTTTCACTTTTTTGTGAAAAGACTTATTGTTTTTCTTCTGATTATTAAGTCTTTCCACTTTTCGGTGGAAAGACTTATTGTATTTCTTCTGATTATTATTATTATTATTATTAGGTCTTTCCACTTTTCTGTGGAAAGCCTATTGTATTTGTTCTGATTATTATTATTATTATTTTTTTTTTTTTCCGCCAAATTTTGTTCTTGCGATAAATGTTTGTTTCGCAATATGTCGCTTAGATTTTTTTCATTTTGTATCGTATAGTTTATGCGCTTTTAAATTTCACCCTGCTAAGCCGAACCATTTTCTTTGTAAGAGTTATCTCCCTATTCACTGTTTGTCATGTGTGTGCATCTCCTTCGTAACAAAATAAGAAAGCGACAAAATTCTTTTTACAAATTGTTCGTTACATCCTCAGGAATTTTTGGCTAATTTGGATCGAAGCGATTCGATGAAATTTTATAGGAGTTATGTACCTTTACGGAATAAATTTGTCGGTATGTTTTTTTAACTCATAAACCGTTAACCGTATAACCCTGGAATGTTTTTATTTGAGTCCCCTGGGTCCTAACTTAGAAAATTAGGTCAAGGTCAAAGGTCAAGGTCATATTTTAGATTTTCATATGTCTTTGATTTCCCTATAATTCTTGAATGGTTATAGATACAGAAAATTTAAGCAGTGAAAAATGTTCAGTACTTCAAGAAGCAACTTTGTTACATTATGACTGTATTGGTTTTACCATTATGTAAGGGACATAACCCCCATTGATGGTTTATAAAAAGCCATTATTAGGCAAAACTCTTAAACAAAAGGTCCTTGACCCATAGGGTCTTTTGCAATGACATTGTGAAGCAATGACCTTGACAAAGATCACAAGGTCAAAGGTCAAGGTCATGTACATATGTGATTTGGGGCACGACTTGAAGAATTTTATGTGTGTTTGCCAACCAACCAACCAACCAACCAATCATGATCAATCAACCAATCATGATCATGATCCATCAACCAATCATGATCATGATCAATCAACCAATCATGATCATGATTAATAAATCAATCAATCATGTTTCCGTCTCATGTGTTTTATATAGGGTTCAAGATCTCCTTTGTTTCTTTTTCGCTGTTTCAATTGACCCTATCCAACGTGTTTAACCAACCAACCAACCAACCAACCAATCAATCAATCAATCAATCAATCAATCAATCAATCAATCAATCAATCAATCAATCAATCAATCAATCAATCATGTTTCCGTCTCGTGTGTTTAATATAGGGTCCAAGATCTTCTTTGTTTCTTTTTCGCTGTTTCAATTGGCCCTATCCAACGTGTTTAACCAACCAACCAACCAACTAATCAATCAATCAATCAATCATGATCATGATCGATCAATCAATCATGATCATGATCAAGCAATCATGTTTCATAAAAAATTGAAATTTAATATTGTTCTTGCGTCACTTCTGAAAAAAAAATCCACATGTACTCTGAAACTACAAGTACAATCGACCTCAAAATTTGCAGTCAGCAGGGCATACATGTACTAAAGGTTTATAAAAAAACTTGGTGCAGATATCTCTCAAAGCTTTTCCTAGAGAAAAAAAATTGCAATGCCGTAAAAATCGCTTGCTAGGTCCGTAAATCTCAGTAAAAACCTACAATAAAATGTCCGCTCCGAGATTGAAATACTAATCTGTGTTACAAACAGGTGCTGAAAAATGTACATTATCAGAAAATAATCAATAAATGTGTTTTAAAGTTTCACCGGATCAATTAAATCCAAAACATGCACTGCTTGTGAACTGTCATCAAAATGTCAATTTCCTACAATGACAAAAGAAATTACATTGTGTGCATTCCGTCTCTATACATGTTGTCTGTTCAAAGTCCCCACCTAAAAAGGAATAAAAAGACTATCTTTTCGTTATTATAAACCCGTGTCACGTGATGTGGCGCGCGCGCTGTACCTAAAATAAAAGAAAAACTTTCCAAACTAAACATGAAACTTCTCCGGTAACAATAATATAGACCCCATACAGAAACAAACAAACAAACAAACACTCCCCCCCCCCAATTCAATTAATTTTAAAGGGGGAAAGACCCCCTACAATTGCTTTTTTAAAGCAATTGATTTATATTGTAAAAAACCTTTTTAACCATTCTGTTCCGTTAAAAAAAAAAAAAAAAAATCTCCCCGAGACCCCCTTTTGCCCCCCCCTTTTTTTTTAACCCTCCACTTACAACTGAATGTAGGTTGTGTACTATCTATCCTATCAACGTAAAACGAACGACAACTCCAGTTTTTTCCATATTATTAGGTCTTTCCACTTTTCTGTGGAAAGCCTATTGTATTTGTTCTGATTAT